>NW_024581135.1:13900615-14093318 GCF_017639235.1 Corvus kubaryi
CTTCTTCCCCCTTTTTCCCTTCACTCGTTTGTTGCTCTCTCTTTCTCGTTCCCTTCTTCTCCCTTTTTCCCTCACTCGTTCGTTGCTCTCTCTTGCTCATTCCCTTCTTCCCCCTTGTTCTCTTCACTCGTTCATTGATCTCTCTTTCTCATTCCCTTCTTCTCCTTTTTTCCCTTCATTCATTCGTTGCTCTCTCTTTCTCATTCCCTTCTTCCCCCTCCTTCCCTACACTCATTCCTTGCTCTCTCTTTTACGTTCCCTTCGTCTCCCTTTTTCCCTTCACTCGTTCGTTGATCTCTCTTTCTCGTTCCCTTCTTCTCCTTTTTTCCCTTCATTCGTTCGTTGCTCTCTGTTGCTCATTCCCTTCTTCTCCCTTTTTCCCTTCACTCATTCATTGATCTCTCTTTCTCGTTCCCTTCTTTCCCCTTTTTCCCTTCACTCGTTCGTTGCTCTCTCTTTCTCGTTCCCTTCTTCCCCCTTTTTCCCTTCACTTGTTCGTTCACGCTCCACTGCTTATTTCCATGGCGAGTGGCAATTTCACTTTGGTTGTCCTGGGAGACAAGAACCTCTTCAAAATGGAATTGTTCCCACTCCTCTGTAGGGTAACCACGTGGCTTCAGGGAAAATGGGCAAGCCCAAAGCCGAGGGCATCTCAGCCCTATGCAGAAAGCATCATCACCTGCAAAGGGACAAAATATCCACTGAGATGAAGAGAAGCCCTATTGCTTCTTGGTATTGGATTGTGCTCCTTCTTAGCTCTGTAGCCATAGTGATCTGAGCCTGACCCACCATTTGGCCCTCTGGTGTTTCTTTGTGGATCCAAGGTGAAAATCATTTAGCTATCCCGTCATAAACGCCATCTTACTTGAGACCTTATTTCTGTAGCAATCAAGCTACTAAAACTATCAATATTATTAATGTATTGCTGTTAATACCCTGTTTCCAGGATCAAGCAGAGCTGCACATGGGTTTCTTCAGGAATAAGACACCCTCCATTGTTTTCTAAATAGCCTGTTAAAACCCTCCATGAACCTAAAGCTTTTTACCCCAGTTACTTTACCCTGTAGGAGGAGCAAGATGCAAGGAGACAGAGAGGGTAGGAGAATATGGGAGAACAGACAGGTCAAGAAAAACTGTGCAAAATCCAGGCACACCACCAGCCCCTCTTGTGTAATCTGTAGCACTGTCGGTCACAGAAAGCCAATTAGAGTTCCTCAGCACAGAGCCTGTTCATGAGCCCGAATACTTTCTTTTGTTCGAGCACTGTCAACAGAGAACTTTGTTCTGAGCTGTCCAAATATTCTACAATTAAGATGAGTTAGCAATTGGAGAAAAAACTACAGCAAGAAGAACTAAGAAGGAAGCAATTGTGCAGAATGCTAAATTCCTTCCTCAAGCTTTAAGTCTAAACTGACAGACCAATGCACTTTCTCCTTTGTTAGCTTTTCTTTTCCTTTTCTTTTTTTCCCTTCTCTTTCCTTTGGTGACAGAAGAGTGAAAAAGACACAAATCACTAACTACTAAACTGAAGCACACATCTTTTTTTTTCCCCTTGCTACTCTTCACAGAGCCTTTTAATCTCAAAGAAATTCTCCCTATTTCCTCCCTGAGCACTGATTTAAACCACAAGAGTGAGGAGAGGTGGAAAGCAAGCAAACAGAGCAAATATGCTCCTGACACCTAGAGCCTGAAAGCATAAGAAAGTAGATGCCCATTCTCTTGAAGAAAGTAGAGATTTCAATGGCTTTCAGCCTTGAATTTGGAGTGACAGTAAGTATTCTGCAAGAGATGGGAATGTGAAAGGGGATCTTTCTTAGCCTAAATCTACCTTCTCACTTGGGGTCTACTGGTATGTTGTGATGTTTTGCTGTGTCAGACTCATGTCCAGGAGCAGCTTGTTCTTGGATTACCCACCATTGCATCTTCCAAGCACAGTGAAAAAATTACACAACCAAATGGCAGCAACAACCTTACATGGAAACAGCTTTCCCTTCTTAGATGACTTGTCAGTATCACAGAGTCCTCAGCCCTCAGAAAAGGCTGAGAAATTCTTCTTCTCTAGCTGTGTTTGTGCTGTTGTCTGCTGGAACTGCTGCTCCCCACAAACAGCAGAGCAGAAGATAAAAGAGGTAAGATAAATACTTTGGGTCTAATTCTGCTCTGCCCAGGAATGTGGGCAAATAAAGGTTGGTCTTGTCTCCTGGCTTAAGTCAGAAGGGATTGCTCAGCTTGAGCCATGAAAGTTCTCTCAGGAACTACAAACTCTAAGCAAAGTCTGTCATGTTAAGACAGAAGCTGAAGTGGATAGTTTACAGGATTACAGCTCCATATTTTGACGCTAACTTGACCTTCCAATCATCCTTTAGGGACATAAATCCCAGGAGAGACCATAGGCCTTTCCTAAAATGTTTTCCTGGATGTGACTGAACTGTATTGGAGCATAAGGAGAGCTTCAGTAGAGGGGTTTCTGCTTACAAGAGAAAGGACAGTTCTGGAGCTGGCCTAGACACCAGAATAGATTTCATTTGTTTGGCATATGCAATAATATTATTTAGTTTAATTTATAAATCAAATTGTTTAATAGAACTTTATTTCCTCTTGCTTATAGGCTTCTTGTCCCTCTGGTGGACTTCTGCTCCTGGGATTCAGGACACATCTTTACTCTTTGTCTAATAAAAGCTCTTCATTTGGCACATGAAATGGGCCATTAGTCTTTAAAAAGGACCATAAGATGCAGCTTTAAGGATAAAAAAACTGTAAGTAAAAGCTTGCTAGGGCAAGGTGAACCTTTCAGTGTGGTTTTGCTACACATTTCTTGGTAAGAGGTAAAAGGGGAAATGGGCATGAGTCAGCCCATTTTGCTGGCAAGCAAGTAAGAGTCTAGAAAGCTGCTCAGTCTCTTTCACTCTGGGGAAAAAAAAACAAACTTCCCCACTTCAGTCCCCAGCAGCCTCCTTTCCCAGAGAGCTCCTGTGATCAGCTTCTGCCATTCAGAAACACTGGGAAGCAACGGCTGCACGAGAAGATCAATACGGAAAACATTCGGTACCCAGCCACCCCTGGCCCCGAGGTTCATCATTGCACAAATGTAGCCATGTTCCTCATTACAAGCAGGATTGATGTATTTAGCTCACCCTGCAGCTCTCCTTAATCAGCTATCTAATTTTAGGCCCTTGCTTCGAGGCTGGGAAAGGGAGGAAGGAGGGAGGTTATTGACAGAGTTCTTAAAATACTGTAGCAAAAACCTACACTTGCTAATCATTCTCTTTATCTGATTTATACCCAAAAGATATAATCTGCTCTTCCCTCCCTCAGCTCCTTTATTCCTTACAGGATTCACATTGCAAAGAGCTAAAATCAAATGGAAAAAAAAATCATGAAGTTTTACATTGGATTTAGGTTCTCTGTGTGGGATATCTCATTGCTTAACCCTTTCTTAGCTTCTTGGTTGCCAGGGAGAGAGCTTCAGCTCTCAAGCACTATTGGTCTATCCTATTGTCAGTGACAAACCCAGCAACTTTCCATCCTTTAGGCTCATTTTAATCACATTTGGTGAGGGAGTTTATTGACAGCAAACAGCCAGATGATCCTTGTGGGTCCCTTTCAATTCAGAATATTTTATGATTCTGTGTCGGGTAGTTCCTGCTGGGAAACCCATGGACTGCAGGCCCAGAAAGCATGAGAGAATTCTGACTCCTGAAGGCTGGTGATTTATTTCTATGTCCCTCTGGAAGAACAATGTCAATAAAAAGTTATTACAACTCTTTCTTTTCCTATAAAACCTAGTCAATAAGATATTACTGTGGTGTCTTGTTTTAAAGGAAAGCCTGGCAGCCAAAACCACTCAGAGAAATAAGAAGGAGATTGGGAGGAATCCCCTAAATACAGAAGGTCTGTGTTTATCTCCCAAGTGTGTCTGAGGCAGCAGTTCAGGATCTGAATGTCATAAAGATGGGCTTGATACACAGCCTGGGTGATCTTATGGTCCTTCACACCAGCACAAGCTATGGAAACACAATAGCACCTCTCAGGCAGAGCCCTGCTGCAGGTCTTCTCCCTGTGGGTCATAGGCAAGATCCTCACAGACTGAAAATCTCTGTACTAGATTTTACTTCAGTGGTGGATTTGATTATTTCTAAGTCAAAAGTTACCTAACTTTATTCTTTATTTACTGCAGATCATTCAGGTTTATGCTGAGGAGCTAATGCAATTTGGCCTGAAATACAAGCAGCAAGTAGAGCTGCTAGAAATGTGTTACATATGTTCTACTGCTTGCAAAATCTGTCAAAGATTACCTGTTTGGTGGGTGTCCCATCACTCATCTGTCTTTTTCCATATCTTGGCATACCTGAATATCTATCCAACAGAGCTGCTTAAGCAGCAGTGCAAATCCCATGGTTTGACAGCTGTGAAAAAAGACCATCATCCAAAGATCCAATTTGTGATATCTGGTGTGTGCCCAACAAAAATTGGTCCTCATTCAAAATTGATTTACACTGTCTGTGTTGCAAAAACCCTTTCAATGCACACAACTCTCTTGCACCTCTCCTCACCAACATGAGGTGGGTCTCCAGCTAATGCTTCTTAGACCACACAAGTCCATTTTTTTACTATGATCAACCTTTACACAAATCAACAACATTTGTTGGGAGTACTGACAAGAACTTCTTCAATTTGTGTTAGCAACCACAGCCCCGGAAGAGTTTGTTTCAGCTGAAAAAATATCAGAATAGATGAAGTTTGTGGCTTCACACTGGATGTGCTCTACCAAATCATCAATCTCTGGATCAAGAAAAGCATTTGGAAAAGGATGGAAGAGAAAGCATGAAAATTTAATTTACTGTCCAAGGTGTATTTACAGGTCCATGGTTTGTGTGGGTACTGTAGGTATCACAGAGAGACAATGCGATGCAGGAAGGAGTAGGAGAGGGTCTGTAACCTAGCAAGCTAATCCAGGTGACAAACTAGCAAAACTGTTCCTTTCCTTACACAGTCCAAATGAAATATATGCATCTCCCAGAGTAGTAGAGAAAAAAAAACTTATCAGTCTGATGTTCACTAATCTCATTACTGTATAACTGATGGCAGAAAGAAGCAGGGATGGGCTGGTTACAGCTAGTCCATTAATCAGGTCCCTGGTGAAGCATCTCAGCTAGAGTTAAAATTAATGTTGGAAAATTAATCGGGACTTCACAAAGGAAACCGCAAAGCATATGGTGTCAGCTAATGGAGAGGCTGCACGGCTGAAGCGTCTGAAACTTCGTGTCTTCCTGAAATCTAATTAGACCCTAATGGAAGGAAGACTGAGAGAAGGCTCTTAATTGAAAATTACACTTCCAGTTCAATCAAAGCCTGCTTCCGTGTTGCTATTAAAGGCCTTTTAAAAATAGCTGGATTCTACAGTGACCTTGCATACAAAGTGTTCACTTACAGAGAGTAGCTGTATAGATAATCAATGGATGCCTCAGTGATGGATTTGGACCCATTCTGTAATAATTTATGACTAGTGTGTATTGACCTGGGTACTGGGATGTTGTCTGTATGAATGAATATATGGTTTAATTTAATAGGAGCTGTCCAGAAAGAACAAACAAGCAGGTAAAAATGTCTCAAGGCAAGCCGCTCCTTGGCAAACACTCAGAAGTGTTACGAGATAATTCACAGACAGCAAACTGCCTGGAAAAAGTCACATACGTAAAAAGGAAAATTTTTTCCAAAGAAGGAAGTATTGTTCTCCAGGTGGTTTATAAAGGGCCAGACTCAGCTACATGTAACTTTGGACATGTACAAAAAAAGTACACAGATTAGTGAGGGAAGGTACTCAAGTGTGATTGCTGTAGCCTCTGTCTATACCTTCTGGGCCATTGCAGAGCCGAGCACCGAACAATTTATCTAAATGCCACTGGAAACCACAGGACAGAGATAGCGAGCTGTCTTCAGAACAGGCAGCAGAATATCTCCATCAGGAGCAGCAGGAATTACATGACTGTTACACTTTAAAAATCCAGGCTCGAATTTGCTCAGCAGGGGATGCTTGGTAAAATCAAGGTCACAAGTACTGGCATCATCTCAGACCTTCAAAACTGAAGATTTTCCAACTAGTTTCGAGACTACTCAGCCCCATTTTGAAACTTTTCATGTCAAGGCAGCTGAAGGCAACTCTCCTAAACTGTGTGAATCATTGCACTTTCCCCTTTCCTATGCAGCCCAAAAGTACATCTCATATCTGTATATGTGCTCTTGTGAAGTATCCTCTAAGTTTCTTTCCTTGAATTTAGCAATATAGCAAGTTTGCCCTCTATTTCCCTGTACTGCAGCACGGATTACCTGTGCCAACATTCCCTCAGCCCCAGCACTCCCCGAGCTCTGCCACTCCACTGCTCTGCCTTGCAGGCTTGGAGACCTCCTTGCAGCTTCCACAACTTCTCCTGCCTGTTTCATTTTATAGCTTGGTTTGCTCTTACTCTCAGTAGTGGCTGCTGTGCTTCTTCTCACATCAACCAATGATTATGATGCACCCTAGAAAGTTTTGCTCTCCTGAAACAGTCTACCCTATCTGAAAGGCAATGATTCTTTGTGCATTGGGATTTTTTTCCCAAAATTTTTTTTGAAGTCCTGTGTAACTTGCTCACCTTTCTTTCCACTGTTCTGACTCTGACACAGCATTACATAAAGGCTCAATGTCACTGGTTGCCTCCAATGCAAATTCTCCCTTCAGTATGCTTCTGTCTTTCTCTTGGTCTTGAGGTAGACAGGCTGTGGCAGGAGCTGCATGAGCAATGATCTGTTCATTGTTTGTCTGACACTGACTCGTGACTCATTTTGGTTGACTCAAGCTTGGAATGGAGTGGAATTGGTGTGATTTTTGCATCAGTTGAGAAAGTAAAATTAATTCAGAGACAAGCAAATTCCAAACAGATGCAAAGGGAACATTTTAAGCCACGTTTATGGCTGTTAAAGCACTAACAAATCCAAGGAAGTCATGATTCCTCCAACTCTTCATATCCTAAAGTCAAGGTTACAGAAGCTTGATTGACTGAATTTCTTTCTTTCATTCCCTAATATAGTTTCCAGGCAAAAACTAGGTAACTCCACTCCTCTGAGTTATTTGCTGCTCCTTCTGTCTAGTCCATCTATTGTCTCTGCTATTGCTTCTTCTGAAGATGTGTTCTGGTGAATCTCATAACATTTTTTGATTTCCATATGTCTTCTTCATCTGCATGTCTGGACGT
Source organism: Corvus kubaryi (assembly GCF_017639235.1). NCBI lineage: Eukaryota > Metazoa > Chordata > Aves > Passeriformes > Corvidae > Corvus > Corvus kubaryi. Next base: position 13,907,848 of record NW_024581135.1, read on the forward strand.
TGCCATGTGCAGTAATTTCCTTTTTATTCAACTGAATACATAAGTACATGATGGTATTTCCACACCTCTGTTGGTGGGAAGATCTTCCTACCCAGTGTTAAAATCCTTCCATAAGTTTTTATTCTCTGAGATGTCTGGGTTTTTTCCTGTCTAGAATTTCAACAGTTTCCCACATCTCACAGAAAAAAAATGTCCTATTTGAGATAACATTTAAATGGTAAATTCTCTAGCTTGTTCTAGTACTGTAGGTTTCTGACTGGAAAGAAAAGAACTTTGATCTATTTCAGCATGTTTGAGAAGAAAGCAGGAAAAATTCTGCAGCCTGAGTTGAACAGAATGCTGAAAAGTATGCTCTAATGATCTTAAACATCCATGTGTCTACTAATTACTCCACTCAAAAAAATTCTGATTTCCCAAGCTTTGTTGTAAGACTATTTCTAAGCTTCATTACATTGACCCAACCAATGTATAATATGTCAAAGAAAATGGGATTGGATGTGACACATTGTAACTCAGATGCCCCCTTCAATCCTGTCTCATCACACTGCCAAGGCAGCGCCGTTTTTAGGGGCAAGATGCTCTCCATCTTCACTCACAGAACCAATATCACACTGATCCAGTGAGAACAAATGCCTCTAATAAAGCACAGTGGAACTTCTTGATGATTTCTGTATTTTCACAGGGCCCATAAAATTTGGCTTCACTTCTTTCTGAAGTCAATGTTCACACTTTTTTCCTTCTGCAAAATGGAAGCTATGGAAGTGATTTCTTTTGTAAAATGCATCAAGTTGTTTTCATGGATGATATGGAATAATAGATGCTTCAAAAAAAATTTCCATATCAACTGCAAAGAAAGATTGGACAAAATGAGAAAAACAGCTAAAAACTAGAAATCAGAGCAAGGCTTTCGCAAGAGCTAATCTCACTTTGACAATCCAAAATGACCCTCAAAAATAGCCTAATCATATGTTTTTGCCACTGCCTCTGTGAACAGAGGGAGATTTTTCTTCATTTTAAGTGTCCTGATTCCTTTATAATTTTACCTCTTCCTCTGTTCTGCTCAATGACATCAAATACTGGAAGAAGACATTGGACTGCAGCCTAATACGTTTTGGCTGAATCAAATCTCAGGAGTTTCAAGTTTCTTTTCCTACTCACAGACATAAAAAACCTTTCTTATTTAATGAAGTTTCATCAGAGGCCTCTTACACTTTGGGCAGCTGCTTGTTCACACAATTTGGTTTTGCAAAGGTTCACAGCCTCTCTGAGGTTAACTTCCCTTCACTGCCTTAAAAAGTAAAACCCAAATCTTCCAACTAATTTGATACAAGACAGAGCTCCTCAAATTGAAAATGAGCATTTTTGTCTACAGTCAGTTGATAAATTGGCAGTGAAATTACAGCCCTGCAATGGGTGGAAGATCTTTTCAAATCAGTTGTGTTGCACATTTCACATCTGGAATTCAAACCAGGCAAAGTGGCCATAGTGTTTTGATTCTGGAGTGTGGGAAGTCTAAGTGGATGACAACAGTGATCCACTCAAATCTAATAATTCTCTGACACTATGAGCTATGAATTTAACAACTGAAAAGCATTTTTGCCAAGAGCAATAAACAAACATAAGTAAGGGTAAATAGCTTCATACATACAGAGTTAATCTTTTTCTTTCATTTTAACTTTTGTCTCCATACTTTGAAGTTGGATCCAGAATGGCTTATTGAAATGTCACTTAGTAGTTACACGAGAGAGAAATGACAGCTGGATCCCAATATCTCCATCTGGACATATTTCATGATGCCTGGGACCCTGATATCTCATGCACTCAGAAAATCAAACCTAATGTTTTAAAACGGTGTTTCTCCCACACAGCTTTACAAATCCCACATTTTACACATCCCACGAAGTTTTATTGCCTTTCTTTCATTTGCTCCTGAAGACACTAAGCACAAAAAGCCTTGAACAGTGGAAAGAACAGATGGTCAGCAGGGAAGAGAGGTCTCGGACTTTCCACTGCCACAGTCATGTCTCTGCTGTAAATCTCATCTGTGCAAGAAACAAGAATTGTCTCAGACTCCCACAAGACCAAGAACAATTTCAAAGTTTTTTGGAGAGTGACAGGTATGTGTTTTCAGTCTGCTTTCCCCAAAAGGGATATGGGGTGATTGAAGCAATAAAAAGCAAGGTGAAGCTCATAAGAAGCATGCCTCTTCTCACGCTACTCTTTCCCATAGCAAATGAAGGAAAAAGTAGAATTCACAAGGCAGATATTACAGGACATACATGCCCTACACATAACTCAAGGGCATTCAGCTAGGATCCTAGAAATTCAGGTAGGATCCTAAAAATTCATGGCTGAAAAGAGACTGATAGGGCTTGCTCCATCCCCTTGGCTAAGTGGACAGAATACAGTTCATCTCCTTTGAGAGGTTTGTCCCATTTGTCCTAAAGTATTTTCAAGTCCAGAAATTTACAATCTTTTGATGTTATCCATTCCAGTACTCATCTGTGCTTCCAGTTTAAGAGTGGTACAATGTCCCAGGACAAGAAACATGGTGTATGCTGGAAGTAGTTGCAAGTTTCAGTAATGTGGTGCTGTACCTCAGCAAATACAGTTTTCAGGAAGACTAACTCAATGTAATGAATTACTAGACCAACTCATGATGCTAAAAAAAAAAAAAAAATAGGCAAGCTGTCATACACAAAAAGCCCCTCATATCCTTTCATGTTATTATTCACCATCTGTGCTCAGACCCTCAAAAATGCCTGTGCAACTCCAGCATCTATGCCCAACAGGAGATTGGTGAGACTCAAACTCCCGAATCTCTTGGATGATTCTGAAAATGCTCTTTTTTTATGAAAAAAATTCTTACTTTATGTGAAGTGAAATCACTATTTCCCCTTCTCCCATCATCTTCTCATTCCAGGAGCTGTCCTTGTAACAGCACTCAGTAAAAGATACTCCTCCACCAAAACAGTCTCTGTCTTCCATATGTCTCCCTCATGCATGGATAGATTAAAAAGCTGCTGTTCATTTCTTTCTGAGGGAGTTAAAATTCTCAGAGGCCCACTACACTGACAAAGTTTTACAAGGATTGAAGAAAAACACATTTAAAACATTTAAGCCTCTTCCTTCTTTTTAATCTAAAAATTGTTTGCAGTTATGAAACAGGGACTAGACACCTCATTCACACTGTTTCTGGCAACATTTTGATTCATTTTAGCCTATGGCAATGCCTACATATACCTCAAAATGCAGAAAAGCTGAGAAGAGATTCTTCCAAAGCACATTTGTAAATGGAGTAATCCATGCTTGACCTACATACAAACCATTTTGAGCTTCACCACCGAAATTCAAAGTGGCACCTGTCAGTTAACAACAAAATCTCCTTATTACTTGAGCAGGAGAAAGAGATTCAATTTGATTTGCAAGTTCACTAAGGATACATCTATATTGCAGGGCTTTAGAGGGAGAGGTGAGTGACATTTTCCTGATGTGTCTGGGTGTCCATGTCAACTGGCTGGCTTTTTGCAGCCCAGGCTGAATCCTGGGAAAGGCTGACCCTGAGCCCCAAGAAAGTCAAGCAGTAGTCAAGTAGGGCAGCAAACTGAGCGGGGCAGGAAAGTCACATTCTGAGGTGTGGAAGAGATGGAGTAGCCACAATTCTGGGCTGTCTCAAAGAGGAGGTCTCTTGGATGACACTCTCTCAAGCAGAAGGATCATCCAGAGCGGCCTCCCCAGCAGAGAGCCACAGCCTCAGCACTCTCATGCCTTGCCCCAGCCAGCAAAGAGCCCAGCATGGGACAGGCCATGCACAGAGCAACCTTCCAGCTCTGGCGGCTCTTGTCCCCCATGCTGAGAAGCAGCAAATGCCTGGAGCAAGTTCTTGCTGTCACAGCATTACTGGTACTCAAGGCAACTTGTTTAAAACCATTAGAAGTGCCTTCCCTTGACCTGGTCACACTTCCCAGCTGTGGTGCTGGCAAAGAAACAGCATTTTTCAGCTCAGAAACAGAATGCAAGATTTAGCTAGCCATGTCTTATGGAGTACCCCAGTGGTATAGTGGCTGCACCTACTTCAATAACCAGGGAAACTGAGTTATAGAGACTAAACTCATTAAAAATCAAGTTGAGCCTTTCACTGCAAGTTTCAAGAGCTCTTGCTGTTCCACTACTTGGCATCATGGGAAGTGTAGTTGAACTCGTTTTTCTTAGGAGAAAACAAGGTTTGAACTACAGCTGCCTGGAGGTTCCACAGACATATTGCTAACTCAGAAAAAAATCAGTCTTCATGGTACTCACTTTTTTATCAAAAACTATTTTTCCCCAGAAAACTGGTACATTTATTTTTTAAAAGCTAATTTTTAAGCAGAAAAATTGACTGGCCATTTTTTCTAGTGCCTGAGTCTACTCTTGCTTTGGGAGACAGAACTTCAAATTACTGTGTGTTCCACAGTCCGCCAGTGGGAACAAAACCTTGCACATTCCCTCCTCCACAATACAGAGAATATGAGTCATTCCCCACTATAATGCTGGCAAACAGAAAACCAAAAAGCTATCACGAAAACTGAAACACTCCGAGGGCTTAAATCAAAAATATTAGTCAGACCAACGTTGGGGTGATGAGTTAAAATGGAATTCCTTATTATTTCAGCTTTCTTTCCATAAAATGAAGTAGAAAAAGAACAAAGTAGAGGAATTTCTTGTCACGTCGAGCCTGCAGGGCCAAAAAAGCTCCATGCTCCTCAGCAAATGAGACCAGAGGAGACCAGACCTCATTTTCTTTACAGGGAACTGGTTTACCTTGAGTGCCTCCACAGACAGCTGCCTTCCCTCAAACACACTCACGGAGTCCTTCAAAATAGTGTGGTCTTTAAAGCCTGCTGAGTGTCAGGTACCCCCACAGAAAACTACAGACTAGGCTGAGTCAGCATGGCAGAAATTGGTGTGTATGAACAAGAGCTCACTTATTTACCCTCCTGTTACAACAACAAATCACGACCCATTTTCATCAGACAGCTGTCCATGCTTTTGCGAATATTAAGACCTGACCATTGGCTCCTGCCTTTTAGGGGCAGACATGACTCTCAGTAGATTTGTTTCCCATGTCTCCCTTAATGTCATTCATACAGCTAAATTGCCCTCCTTCATTCCTCCCACCTGAGACAGAAGCTATCAGCCTTCAGAGCTGAGATGGTCAAGGCAACAACTACTGTCTTCCTTCCAGTAATTATCCAGGAAACGATACTTGGCTGACGCACTCTTCAAGTCAGTAGGTTGGTACAAAAACAATCCCACAAATGGTGACTGCAGTGAGATAACAAGAATGAAACACATAACAGCTCTGGTAATTAAGAGCTATGACTGCCTACACTTCTGATGATTTTCTATCACTGGGAGACCTGGAATCAAGACTGGACAGCTTTTCCAGTCAAGCTGTTGATGAAACAAGAGTCAATACATTGAAGCAGTCTGGCCTACCAAACACAAAATATCAGAACAGATAGTTACAGCAGGGGGCTTTTGACCTTCTGAATTAAGAAACAGTCAGACCAGAAGACTAAAAAGCATAAAACAATCTGGAAATAACCCCTTTAGAGCTCACATGCTCTGACAACATTAGCTTCAAGTGTTTCCATCTGTTCAGTCTTCCAAGCTGAAGGCAATGTTACTCCCAGTGTGGACATCATTCGCCTGTGCCCATGTTAATGGCCAGCGTCTCCAAGCTGACTCATCTAGCTCCACAAACCACAGGCCAGCCCTGCTGGAGCCAAAGCTTCCACTCGAGCACAGCTGTCTGATGTGATGCTCCCAGAAGAGGTTGATCACATCACACTGCTGCGTCTACCAGCAAATGCCAAACTGGTTTCCAGTAACTCCTTATACTCTGCTTGTATTTGAAACCTGAATGCTTCCATGTTCCCAGCACAAAGAGGAAAGTTTGGAATGAGATATGAATTCTGTCTGAGAAGCAAGCATCAGCTCTCTCGAGGGCTTTGTGGTTGTGCTTACCTAAAGGGAGATGGTCATTGCTGCCAGCCGTCAGTGAGCTTGCTGCCTCACTAATTTTTGTAGTTATTCCAGTGGCTTCCCGTACCAATTTCTCTGGAACAGTCTAAAGCTGACTTCAGATGAAATCCCAGAAAGGCCAGAGACCACCCCCTTTCAAAGAGGCATTCACCAATTGCAGGTATTAGTAGACTCATAGAATGGTTTGGGTCAGAAGGGAACTTAAAGACGATCTTGTTCCAAATCCCCTGCCACAGTCAGGGACACCTTCCACCAGAGCATGTTGCTCAGGTTTCTCACACACACCTGATGCCTACCACAATACTTGCAGTGTGGGATTTGCTTGGGCTGGCCAGAAAATTTTTCTCAGTGAATGGGGGACAAGAATGGTGGCCTGTTTTACCTGCAGCTTCCATGTTTTCCTTACTGTTTTGGTACGGCAGTTTCGTTCCCTGCCCAAGCACTCAGATCACACTGCCTTGGACCCCTCCAACACAAAATCCAAATCGTAATTACCAAGCAGGCAATGCACTTCAGAGAGACAGCAAACCCCACTCCTGCTGAGCCCAGCTGTGGATATGGTGTTGTTTGGGACTTTTTTCTACAGTCATACCCATAATAAACCAGGACATCTTCCTTTCTCACTTCAGAGCTGACTCCAGCAAGAATTACTGGGACATTTTTTGGCCTGGCACGAGCCAGGGTATGATCACACTGTGAGCACACCTGCTCATTGGTAACAAACAGCATCACATTGCAGAGCATGAAGCTGCCATAGTTTAGTACTTACACATCCTTTGGTGTGTTTTTCCTCCATGATGCTCCATCCCAGGGTGACTGTGAATGCAGATCCATTTCATTGTTGAAGGAAGCTTCCAATTCCTTTTCTTTATTAAGCTGTTTATTTAGTAGTCTCACACAAAGTTATCACAGGGAATTGTGTTTGCACAGGGAAAAAACAAACAAACAAAATATGAGCCAGTTTCCTTTATTGCTGAAATCAACCTTAGCACTAACGACAGGAAGCTTTCTCTTATTTCCAGCCCCAGTACAGTAGAAATAGGATGAACAACAGTTCCTAGGAAATCACTCAAGGTGGCTATTATTTTTATCTTTTAAAAGCCTAATTAACATAATTATTAATTAGGTAAATACAGCGAGTATGACTTCACAAAAACACTCAGGTTATCAGATTCTATTGGCTTACCACAACTGTATTTTCAGTGACCTCATTGCAATGTGAAATCATACCAGTATTTTACTTAACCTGAAAATAAAAACAAAGCTGGAAGTCAAAAAAAAAAAAATAAACCTGCTTTTATGGAGCACATTAACAGTTTTAAATATCAAAGCTTTTTTTCTTTCAACTTATTTAAACCCATTCCAAGGATAATAAATTGACACATCAATTTTATTGTTATGGAGCCTACTTAGCAAAAAAATAGAGACACAGGATCACAGAAATGTTGGTGGGATGGGACCTCTGGAGGTCACCTAGTCCTACCTACCACTGGGCATATAAGCTGTGTCTTTCTTTGGCCCCAAAATGCCTGCTCTGACTCTGGTGCATGCCTACAAAACAGCAAGACAGGGCAAACTCAGTGCTATGTGCTCAGGAGGACGATCAGTGGGGAGGACAGAGCTTAATTCCAGGCAGTGGGATGTGCCTGTGACCTGCCCCCAGTGTATCAACCTCTTCTGTGCCAGACTGTCAAACCTCACTCACTGTCCTGACATGGTTTGTGAGAACTGATAGGAGCAATCCTTCTACACATCAGCAGAGATTCCACAATGCCTGCTGCTAATCGCATTTTTTAGACACCAGGTCTCCCAAAAAATATACAGACATGCTTGAGACATTCTTGTTGATTTGATCCACACATGCCAGAGCAGCTGTGTGTGGGCACACCATGCCTCTCAGATCATTGCAAACTAATTAAGGGTTTTCTTTACCACATGGATAATTATTATTATTCAAAATGCATTGATTCATTAAAGAATTTGGCTTAGACACAATAACTCCCTTGCTCCTGGGTAAGGAGGCTATTGTGTAGCTCAGCCTTGGTTTCTGATCCTTTCCACTAGAGTTTCAGCATCTGATTATCCTCAGGTTACATCCTTACAAATTCTTACTATTAGAGGAAGCTGTGCTAAAGAAGATGGACCAAAAGTGGGGTTTCCAGAAGGAACGGCAGCAACTATGTCTAATTTTTCAAAAGCTTTCTACATTCAAGGAAATCAGATTTGAACTTCCCTGGGAGACAAGCTTCCAAAAACCAAGGCCCAAGTTAATAAGCAAGATTAATGCCATCTAGTACTGAAAATTCCAAGGGAACACCATGTGATCTTGTCTAACTCCCTGCATAATGCAAATGAGATAATTCCACCTAGTACTCAGAGTGGCATTAAAGCACATTGCCCAAAAGGCAGCTTGCCCTGATTTGACAACTTCAAAAGAGACCAAATCCATACAAGACTAAAAAATTCCCCTCTCTCATTTCAGAGAAAGATGGGAGATGTGGACCTAATTCTGCTTCATTCTATCCTTCAATTATTTGCTTGTCACTCTTGACTGCAGCTCAGTTTAGCCAAGGGATTTGGCTAATTTCTTCCAGGAGGTGAAAGTCAAGGTCCACACATGGTTTATTTGCAAACACACGTAAAATCAACTCTCTCTAAGTAAGGGATGACGTGGGCAATCCTTTGTGCTTATCTCCTTTTGTCCATCTAAAAGAAGTTAATTTGGCTTCTTTCCCATTTTTACAAACATGTGAGAACTAGAAATTATACTAAAATGAAGAGCTAGACAAGACCTGTATGTTTCTACACCACCACCCACCTCTTGACCACTCTCCCACATGCATCTTGGACGACATTCCCATACCAGCCACATTTACACCTATTTTAACACAGAAGCATCAGAAGTTTTTCATCCAGACACCAGCCTCACCTTACAGGTATCTAACTAGGAGTCCCAACAACTGTCCACATCTTCAGTTCTGAAGAGCAGAGTCATTTATACCAATGAGCTCAAGAACACAACACTCAGTTCCTTTACATTTTGCACATCCTAGCAAAATGCTTAATTCCTGAAGGCACACATCTTTCCTCAATTAAACATGAAAGCTGTTCAAACCCAAAGATGACCCTTAATTACGGCTTTGAATGCGCTTGTTAGAATTACCTCCTTGCTCATCTTCAGAAAGTATAATAAGAAGTAACATGATAATACACAGTGCTGTAGTTTTGGAGTAATTGCCTAGTATGCATGAACTCTGTGAGGCCTTTTCCAATTACATTTGTAGCTTGCTAATGTTTGGGGATTTTCCAGGATAAATTACGTTAATTGTGTTCCTTGGATCTCTTTTCCACAAAAAGCCCAATAAACAGCAAGAAGAGGGAGGGAGAGAATTAAGTGGCAGAGTTAATTAGATTAGGCTTGTGCTGTAGTGAAGCAGGAAGATTCCACTAAATCCTATAATAGGCCCTAATGAGGATTTTATCATGCTTGTTAAACGGGTCATTTAGTTGTGTGACGGGGCCACTGAGTGTAATGTAAAAACTGGTTAATAAAAAAAAGTCTTTTAATTGCACACACAGGCAAAACAGTGTCAAAAGAATCCAGCCAAATGGAATAGCCTCCAACCAAATACAGGAAAAGCTCTGCAGTTCTTGAAGTGGGGAACATGTACTGTGATTAGGCCACTTAATTTTCCTTGACTGGCATAAAAATTAATGCTTCATGAGTGATTTACACTGGGGAACTTTACTAATCCAGATTTATCAAAATAGAAATTACATTTTTCTTCTTTATTTTGTTGTCTTGTTTCATTTTTTTTACAGAACGTACAAAAATGAATGTAGATCTGATTGCTGTTGAACCATCTTTACCTGTCCCTTTTGTGTTTGTAGAAATATCCAAAACAGAGTCACTGACTATTCTGACTAAGCTCCCACCAGGCATGGGATGAGACAGTCTTTGCATTTTGTTTTCAGGCAGCAGACATCACACAGAAAAATGGTAGTCCAGAAAAATGCACTCCAGAGAGAACTTTTCCTTATCACTTTTATTTTTCATTCTAAGAAAAAGGTCCTGGATGTTCTGCTCAGTACTGGGTACAAGAACCCCTGTGTGCCCCGAATTGCCAAGGGGTGTGAACATCCAATACTCTGGATTGGTTTTCTGTTCGTCCACCCCCGAGACCAACTCCAAAAGACTAATCTTAACCATGCAGACACACTTTGAGGATATAACAAGAAGCAAATCTAGACCATGAGCAAAAAGGATGAAGGATACCAAGAATATCATTTGATCCACCTGCTTGTAAAGGTTCACCAGTTCAAAATGAGACATATAATAGGAGTTCTCTGAGCTTGAAGGTCTCCTGTCTGCTGGAAGCCTGTAAATGGTAGTTCACTACGAGCTGCTTTCTTGGGTGGTGTGTGGCCTGGGTGTCTTCAGCGGCAGATTATGTCTCTTCCCCAGCTGTTATTTCAGCCCGAAGCTCACATAAACAATAAGGGAAGATGTGTCCTTTGTCTTGCTCTAGCCTTGGATCACTCTTCCAATGCTCCCAGAGATGTTCTCATGTGTTCATGACTTCCTTCAGCATTCAGCTCAAGCAGTATGACAACCCTCCAGCTCACTGCCAGCCTGTCAGGGCTGCATCTCTGACACTTCCTTTCTTGTGCTTGAAAACATCCATTTGTTTTCCCAAGGCCCCCACTGCAGAAAGGGTTTGATTTATATCAATCTCCATGGCGTGTGGCAGGGACCAGGTGGTGACTGAGCAGAAGACCATTGTGACTCCCACCCGTCCAGCAAATGACAGCCATTACCCCAAGCACCCCATGGTGACACAGCAGCTGCTGCACCTCCAGCGCAGCTTGGTGGCACCCCCAGAGGCACCGATACGGAACAGCAGGTCATCCATAAATGCCTCTTCCAGCACCCGGTGCTCTGGTGCCTCAACAACCAAACATCTGCTGGGGAAAATGAAAACAGGAAGTTCAACTCTTCCCTGCTTATTCATTCTATGCTGGTGATTTTTCAACTTCTTTCGGTTTGCAGGGGTCTAAGCACATTCCAATGGCAGCATATGAACCCCTGCAGTGACTCAAGCCTAGTGCTAATCAACTTTGTTTTCTTAGTTCCCATTCCAGGAATGGAATATGCTATATTCTATATAGTTCTATATGCTCTAAGAGACCCAGAGCTAGCTACAGGTAGAATATCACTGTCCTGATCACTTTCTAATAACAACATAACAAGTGAAATAAAAGTAAAAATATCTGTCCAATGAGACGTGACAACACTAGCCCACATACTATTGGCATTGTAACCGTATGTGTGTCTGAGCTTGTTTAAAATCTAAGATTTAACTGTGACAAATACAATCTAGCAGCTACTAGAATTTGCTCAATTTATGATAGCTGCTTTATCTTCCTTCCTTAAGTCCTTCTTACAACAATCCTGTGCCATTGCAGTGCCCCAAAACTATGTAAACATTAAGTAGCTTTCATTGCTTTGCAAGATTTATATCTTCATTGTATTAAGTTCACCTGCATCATTCTATTATCCTTTTTGTATGCTTAGTCGGTAATCACTGAATTCCCTTCTCTGTGTTTCTCCAGCACTTGACACAAAGGAGCCTGATCTATACCTGGATTTCCTCCACACTACAAACATGCAAATGTTAAAATGATGTTATCTTTTATAAGTAGTTGCATTGTAGCATGGTTCCTGGGCCACACTGGGGCAAGGAAGCTCTTACGGATAAGGTGACTCCTGCATAAATAAACTAGCACTGCAGTCTGACTTCCTTGCTTCTTTGTGAGTTTTCAGAGCTATGTTCAGCCAGATTACTATGGGTCAATTCTCCTGCCCATCAAGATACCTGAACAACCATGTCAGTCGATGTGTAAAAGTGATCCCTGTTGCTCATAGCCAGGGTCCGAAGTGCAACCCATCAGTGATGCCGCAAAAGGCTCCAGCTCCTTCCTGCTCACAGTCTATTTCCTCAAAGTCACATTATCAGCAAGCATAGGGGTGCTGAAGAGCTGAGTGAGATAGCAGGTTAAAATCACACTGGTGGTCAAAGCCACAGCAATGCTAGCCAGACAAGTAGGCCAATGTTCTCTGAAAGGAGACTTGAGAGACCCTTACCTTCACCAGGGACTGCTGAAATGGTTAAAGCCAAGCACAGGCTCTGTTGCCATATCAGTAACCGTGTTACATCTGTCATAGTACAACATACAACTGCTTCTAGTGGCTGGATAGCATTTTGCCCATAATGTTTCATTGCACAACTCAGTCTGCTACTCCTGGCTTGCAGAATTAAGTTCACTTTACTGAATCATTTTGCCAGGGAAAGGCTTCTGGTTTTCTTCATCTAGTCACCAAAATTAGCTGTCTGTGGGTGCACACACATATCTGTGAGAACAGCCCTCAGATATATAGCTGTGACTAATAACACAGAAGATACCAGTAAACACAGCAAATGTGACCTAAGAAGAATATTCAAACAGTGGATGTCAAACTACTTAGAGGACAGAGGAGATCTCATAATGGTGTTCAAATAAGTTAACAGTTGTCACCCAGGGAGAGAAAGCCTCTTGTTTTGACTTTAGAACTAGCTCTGCTTTGAAAAGGAGACGGTTCACCCAACAGCTGCCCAACTCTGTGCTGTTACGTCCCCTTGAACCCATTAGAGACAGAGCAAAACAGTGGGTGTAAACTGCAGCAATGGAGATTTAAATTAGATGTCAGGAGAATTAGGAACTAGGTAGCTCAGGAAAGTGCGAGGACTCTTGCAGAAGTGTTTTATGAACCATGTAGAAAAACATCATCGTGGAACAGCTTCAGGGGTGGAGGGATAGAATTAGATCATCTATTGAGTCTCTGTTATACATCTGATATCCGTGATTTGACACGTTTCCTAACAAAAGCTGGACAAGTAGGATGTACATGAAAGGAATGTATAGCTTCACAGCAGAGGAGACTTCCCTTCCAATCAATGAGGATCCCAGAGGGCAAAGTGCTGAAATAAACTCAAGGCATTTTAATTGGCAACTTTCTTTGTTTAAACAATAAAGAAGTAATATGGGTCACTTCTGTTGTGGAGCAGCACAGACAAGACTTGTATAACAATGAGATGGAAAATGCTGACTTCATGTTCTCTTCTATTATACTGGTGACCTGGACTTCTCCCTTTTCTTCCCTTTTTTTTCTCTCTCCTGCTTTTTTCCTCCTAATGCCAAGCCCTGAAAACATCCCAACTTGCCAAGCTCTCTTCCTACAGACAGCTGAAGCTGCTAATTGTAATCCCATCAGTAAAACACAGACCTGCCCCTCATCTCTCCTGTACCATCCCTGTCTTTCCCTTGCAGTTAATGAAGTGTCTCACACTGCGGAGGGAGCAGTTTGTAGACCCAGCTTTCACCAAGATACTTACAATGCTATGCTCACAGCAAGGAATTAGAGCCAAAGCTCTCTAAAAATCAAAGGAAGAAAGAACTATCTACTGTTTTGTAACCTGGGCAGGCAGTGCAAATACAAAGTGACTGGGGATGGCTGTGTTGCATGGATTGCTTTGGAAGCTGCTGTGTCTCCCCCGAGACAGACTGTTTGCTTAGTCCCTGATGCAGCACAGCAAGTCCATGCTCCAAGATTCATTTCTTTGCTTTTTGTCAAAAGGTCAAGAATACTCTGTGGATACACCATGGCTTTTTCTTGAGAAGCGTAAGAAATCTTCTTCCTGGGGAAGAGCAAAACCCTTTGGCATGGGAGTATTGTTGCATGGGGAGTTGACCTGCCTTTCAGCTCTGTTGCTGAGGCTGGTAACAGAAGCTACACTTGTGGCACCCAGCAAACTGAGTGAGCTCCCTGACATGTCACAACAGCCTGATGCCAGTCATTGTTTCTCCAGAGCTCGAGTTCCTATGATTTGGGGCTGCAAAAGTTATTTCTTCTCCAGGGTGTTGGGTTGGTTTGGATCCTTTCCAATAACAAGTTATACTGAACTAACCTTAAAATTGTGGCCTGAATCAAACTGACTTGGGGCACTGTCTAAAATTCCCCCCAAAAATGGTTGTCAACATGTAAAGGGAAAAATTGTTATCTTGACAATCCAGCTGTGATGGAGGATGTGTCCATGGATGTCTCACAGCAGCATTAGTTTTAGCTACAAGGAACCAGAATTGCCTCCTTTTGACTCTTTTGCCCACTCAGTGTCACACGGAAAGTCACCTAGGAGAGGAAGAGGAGGGATAACTTCTAGCAATGAGTAAACTTCAGATATGCCATGACAGCTCCCTATTTTTATGCACGGTACTGGCTCCCAGGATCCTTGCCTGTCTCTGCTGATCCTGTCTGCCCCTGCAGCTTCTACACAAGTTCAGATTTTGTACAACGTTTGGGCCCAGGGCACTGCATGCCCTCAATCAGAATATTTATTTAAATACATAACTGATGAAACTAAAAGAAACCTAATACTGAGGCCCCAGGTGCTCTGGAGATTAATACAGGGCTATATTTATGTTAGCACCTGATTTCTCCAGAGATGGAAAGCTGGATCTCACCCCTATCACAGCTGCCTCTGCTTTCTGTAAGGAGGATTGAAAGGGCCAGCCCTCAAACAGGATTTCTAGGTCCAAACTTGCAAACAAAGCAAAACCAACAAACATACAGTATTTTGAAAAAATAAATAAATAAAATAGAGGAATATTTTATTGTCATTTGCTTCCTATCAGGAAGGGTTCATTTCTAAGTCTTATCTCCAGCTGTGAAAGCTGAAAAAGTGAAAAATTGAAAAGCTGAAAGCTGAAAAACTGTGAAAGCAGTAGTCCCAAGTTTCACAGTTTAGCTATTTCCTAAGCACCTGTGAAAGGAAGCAAAGTAAAAGGTCGTGTGTGCTCTACAGTAACTACACATGCAGAATTTCAAAGCATCTCTTCAGTTTCCATGGGAAATGCTTAGAAGTCAACAAATTTCAACTGTTTGGAAATGCTTTTGCTTTACAAGGCTGGGAGAACATAATCCATCCTTGTGTCCTGACATCCATCTATGTGCCTGTTTCTGGCAAACTCTTCTCAGGTTGAAAGCTTTAAAATCTAATTGGTTGAATGTAACAGAACTTTGTGCTGAAAGTGGTGCCAGCCATGGAAAGAAAGAGGCAGAATCCTTAGATGCAGCCAGGTTGGTGAGGGAAGTATGAGTCTTTGCCATGCTTGCGATCACCAGGTGCTAAATGCAGTATAAGGAAAAGTGCTCCCAGCCCAAAAAGAGCTTTTAATTCTCTCACACTTATTTCTGTTGGTGTGAATGAGATGTATATCTCACCTGCCTTAGGCAGACCCTCAGTGCTAAAAGTGGGTAACTATTTCCCCACAAACATTTCTGCCATCTTATCTCAGCCAGGGCTCATCTGCTGTCCCAGGTTCAGGGCTGTCCATGTCGCTCAGCTGCCTCTGCTGCTTCACACAGCTCTATTCTCCAGAGGTGAACGACTGTTAATATATCCCATTGCTGCTAAAAATACTAATAAGAACACACACACACATACAGAGAAATCAAGGAATTCATCAAATTAATGGACAGCCCCTGCAGCACTGTAAATTCAAGTATATGAATTTCAACATCTTCAGGGGTTTTAATGCCATTTTTCCCTTCTGGTATCTAAGTGTTATAAAACTTTGGGCAAGTCAGTGAACCCGGGAATAAAACTGAAGTGAAATAAAAGCAAAATGACTCAGGGGTTTAATTGTCCAGGCTGGGCAAAGTGAAAAAAAGTAAATAAGCACTTTGTTATACTTGATGGAAAACAAATTGGAGTGAGTCCAATGCTGCAAACTTTCTTCAGGCAAAATTCTCATCAGTTTCACTGGCAGGGGCAGCTATGAGTTCCCAGAGTGGGACTCAGTGGCTGGAAATCATCAAGAGCTTCCAGAGCCACAGGGCATTTCTGAACATCAAACTGGAAACAGCCAGAAGGTGGGTGATTTTCAGAGCATTTCACCTGTGTAAATCTGGGGTTTTTAAAATATCTCCACCAGGGCAATAAAAAGTATGATGTTGAAGTTGTGCTCCCTCAAATAACATATGGGGTGGTGTGTGATGTGAAGAATACTGAATTTAGCACCCTACAGTGGGTTGGATTATTTTCATAAAGTACTTCCTTCATGAAAGAAAAGAGTCTGCTTTTTTTCTTTTAATTACAGGTGATATTTTTCACAGGAAAACTTTGTTTCAACTTGATGATCTATTTTTTTTAGTCAAGAAGAGTCAAATAAGAGGATTTTAGCTTTGCACTGACATTTCAAAAATGCCAAGAACATCAGCATTTGTTTAGATCAAAGATGTCACTATTCATCAATCTGATAGTTCAGAATTGGGATTTTCCAGAGCAAAAGCATTCAACAAAAATTTGATTTTCATTCACAGCGAAAAAACACCTTTTCACAAACTTCTCCCAATCTCCAGATGAAATGACTGTATCCACTACTGGCTGTGTCTCTGTAGTCCCCAGAATGGCCTGGGAGGGGGGCATGCTCCTGCCACAGCCCCACTCCTGGGCACTTGCACAGTGCAGTAGCACCCGATCCACCACATCTGGGAACAGCACAACACCCTCTCAATGGCTCACCTCTCATCTGAGCTGAAGAGCTCCAGATCTACTGAGATCAAGAAGAGACCCACTTTGAGGAGCCAGGGAAGATGTGCAACATCCCTTGCATTTTATTACTGTAGACAGAACAGACAGCACAGCCCTAGCCATGAGGATGCACAGGTATCTCCAGCCTTGACTGCTCCCTGATGCCACCATGTTGCCACTTCTGATTGCCTGTCCATTCAAGTGGGCACTGCTGCCTGCTACCCATCCACTCAAAGGGAGAGAGTCAGGAGAAGGGTCCCTCCCTCTCTGGCAGTGCTCATCCACCTCTCCAATGTGTGGGTGTGACAGCAGAGCAGAACACTACACAACAGTCCATACTGCTCTGTGGTCAAGGAGGGGGTGCCTGGCATAAAGTTGTCTAAAACCACTGGGAAACTGAAGGAAGAACAAGGAAGCACTTCCCAGTGTTAAACTGGGCAGGCAGAGGACCTGGAAATTCATCTGGTATTTCCCACCCAACAAGGGTTTCTCTCCCTTCTCCAGGTGGCAGCACTAAGGATGAGGTCCATGATTTCCCCCAGGCCCCTTCACGTCGCGAGGCTGAAAGCTCCTCCGGAATTGGCAGCACTGCTAAAATCTAATCAGGTGCTTCTGTGCAACAGACCCAGAAGCAATTGCAATCAAGCCAATTGCTGCATCTGATTACACATTAAAACCCTCGTGCTACTAAGTGTTTTGCAGTGCTTAATAAAATGTGCTGGTCTTGCCTCAAATTGCATCAGGCAGGGCTGGTTTGGGGTTTTTTTAATATTGAGAATTACATGAAAGGAGAGGAAGAGGAAGAATAGGATGGAATTTGAAAAAGCAACCAGTGAAAGCAAGGTAAACTAGGCCAAAAATGCACTCATTCCCTCATATGCCTTCATCATAGTGAAATGAGATCTTCAGGATGAACCGCATAGAAATCCCAGCAATCTCTGGAGAGAATATGGCCAGGTGCCCATAGCTCCTTTGCTGGGCTCGTAACAGATAGTCACACTGGTTAATCAAAGGCAGTGATCTAATTCCCCAGAGAACAATAGATTTTGGGTTTAACACAGAATGGATTTGGGGGCACACACACACACAAACACCCCTGAACACAGGCACTGCACAAGCCAAAACAAACAAAACACAAAGTATTTCTATTCCTTCTGGCTGAGTTTCCAGTTTTCCCAATTTTCTAGCAATCTGCACAAAGACAGAATGAAAAATCTTAACTCTGAATTTTCTAACCATCTTTCTAACCATTTTCTTACTCTGAATTTGCTAACCCATCGCTCAAAAGTCATGGATTTTGCAACCGGTACATCAGCACAGCCCATACTTTATTTCCTAAAGTTACTCTTGATTTAAAGTGGGCCAACTAGAGAACAGAAAGTGCTTGCCTGTGATAACACTGGAGAAATCTTGCCTGCACTATGCTTAGTCTAAGCAGAAACTCACCATTTCACAGACCCTGCAAGTCACACATCTCCTCCTCCAGCCAGTCCCACCATGTCCCCATCTCCCACACATGCAGTGCAGCACCACCATCATCCCAGTCAGTATTTCTCAGACCTATTGTGACTGTCAAAGTGCCATCCCTTGGCTCTCTGGGCACCCATTTCCACATCTGTGCAGCTCAGACTTTCTGCCTGGCCCAAGCACCTCCAGAAGTACATGGTTTCTCCTGAGCTCAAAGGAATGTGTCTGCCAGACACACAGAGCCTCAGCCATTTCCAGAAAGCCCCAGAGTGAGGGAAGCCCCAAAGAGCCTGTTTGAGCATATGAGAGAAACAAAGAGTGATGGAGAAGAGGGATTAATGAGCACAATGACAACCACATGCATTTTCTTTTATAACATAAATTGTCCCACTGTCAAATAACATCTAGTCATGGCAGAGGAATTTATATTGCTGCAATAATGAGTGAAAGCTTGAAGCTGCCACAAATCCTAGAGTGAGAGGCCACTCATCCCTGCTGCAGTAATTTTCAGCTGTGAAATCCAAAATTCTATAAAGAAGAGATACTCCCCCCCACCGCTTTGACAAAGGCAAAAAGGAAACAAGGAATTGGAGCAGGAGAAGAAAGCACCAGGTCAACAGCGATTCCCACACACACCCAAACTCTGCCAATTAGGGCAGAGACTTGGCTCTGCTTCCTGGATTTCAGCAAGGGGGCCATTGGAGCTGATGAATTAATATCTTCTGAAAGTCGAACCTGTTTCTTGCGATTGCTGGTCAGGGTTTGGCAGAAGTGTTGCAGAAATCTGTCTTGAAAGGGAACTGCAGCTGCAAGCTGGGACTTACAGACACCAGTGCACATCTTCTTCCCTTGAGGAAAGACTGAGCTCAGCAGCCAAATTCCAGGGCAGAAAGTTGTATCCTAGCACAATTAGAGAAATTGAAGTCATAAAATGTTTCATGATACAATAAAGAATACTGACAACAGGGAATCATTAAAAGCATTATAATTTTAACATAAGGCCAAGACAACCAATAGTTAGAAGCACTACCTTCCTCCTAAAATGACTTCCTTAGTGTGAGGAAATTTGAATGCTCTTGCTCTTCCATGCAGTTCCATAGGTCCACCATATCCAACTCATCCCTTTGGGCTCCTTGTAAAGGCCCCTGCGCCCTCCTTCAAAGTTCACCAAGCTAATGAAGGGCGCTTCAGTGGTTTTGGAGTTGCTGGTGGAGTCTGTTCTGAACCCCAAAGCAAGACACCAGGAGGGTTAATGCATCCTGAGTGCTGGAAAAAGCACTGCTTAAAACATTCAGCAGACGGATGAGGCTGTGCTCAGAGACTCACATCAGGAATTAAGCCTGCAGTGCTCATTAATAATAATGGGAACTAAATGCTGTATTGCATGTGTTGTGATGGGAACAGACTCCTTCTGGTACAGCATGGGGCTGTCCTAAACAGATGATTTAATTAGTATGTTACAAGTATTGATTCTGGGAATAAATATGAATCCAACAAATATTGCTAATGAGCTTCTCAGCCCAGCAGTATGTCCTCCACACAAACCAGAAGCAGTTGCTAATTTAATAGATGCTATACCCCAATACTGACAGGAAATGTTAAAACCACTGTTAATGGCAAGACCAAAAATAATCTCTGCCTCCCTCAAATCTCTGTTTAAAGTTAACATGTACAACTGGCCTTTCCATATTCTCATTTTACTATATAGGTTTCTCTTTTAAAAGATGCTATTTTTTTAGCATGCAGTATGTCCATCTGAGGACTGGGAACAGGCTTTCTGAGAGGGGTCCAGGAGGTAGATCTCTGCTAATCCTAGGACTAAAACTAAATATCTACACAATATTCTTTTTGCTCTGGTCTTTCCCCTGAATAGAGGTGCTGTGAGCCTTCACAGTCACTGCTGCCAGATATGAGGACCAGTTCAGACCCTGCATTAAAATAATGTGTTCAGAGAAGTCCTTCTGCACCTCCTCCAGTTCATGCTTGCAACTTCCTTTCTTTCTGTGCTTCTTCTCATTCTGCTTCTCATTTAAATTCTTTGGGGGGCTAAACTCTTCTGGCTGCTCACTTCTGCTGGTGCAGCAATAGAGGGATCAGCAGGATTTTATCCATCTTTCTCCAAAATCTGGTAATGAATCTAAGTGCCCAATAGGGCTCCCAGTTGGTCCACAGCATGTGAGCAGTAGCAGGTCCAACTGCAAGTCATCCCCTGCTATCCATCCACAAGCCAGACCTGTCCCAGGTAACCCTACATCTCTTGATTCAGATTTCTTTCTTCTGCTGACTCATTGCACCAGCAGATTTTTGCATCCATCATGCCTCAGCTGTTTGAGTAGCTCCAAATTGGGAAGAAGGAAAGGCTTCTTGCTGCAGCAATGAAGTAACCCTGTGCAGTAAATAGAAGAGGCTTTGCAAGCATTCTGTCCAATGAATTTGACCTTCACTTAATAGTTACTTGTAAGTATATATATGAAAATAAACTTTCACCTGAATTATCTGCATTTTTGAAAAAGAGAGATTCCCAAGCTTGTATATATGGTCATTAACTGATGCCTTCCCATCTGCTCTTTGCAGGAAATATGAGGTTTGTTGATAGTATTAGCTGTGGTCAAGGGACAAATCTCTGAGTGTTGCGCATTAGTTCAGCTTTTCTCTGTTCTGGCAAGTTTGACTTATCATTAAACATCCCAGAAATGCCAGCTCTAAAAATCATTTCTACTTTGATGTTCTTTTCCACCCTGAGAAATTGCTGTTCTCTTTTGGGGATTTGATTTTTATTAGAAACTTTTTTAAAGGCCAAAAAGCTAGAAATGCATCAACAAAATCAAATGACTCCATCTCCAACTGAAGAAGAGAGCCAAAACCCTTCTACATTTCAGCCATTTTTTTGATGCACATTTTCCAACCCATATCATTCTCTCCCTTCTTTATTACACAAATGTATGAAAGGAAAAAAGATTTTTTTCTAGTCAAAGTTATTATCCATTATGTTATATGAGAACTTAAGAACTGTCAGTCTGGTTTTTAAAAAGTGTCCAGTATCCTTCCACAACACAGGAGGTCAAGCGAGCTTACACAAAACTTTCCCCCAGATACTCCTTTCCTCCATGAGTCATTAGCAGTCATTAGCATTTTCTTTGCGTTCATTAACATTTCCACATTATAACTAATTACATGTAGTTCATGAAGCTCAAATTCAGTGTTAGTTTATGATAACTAGCTGGTGCTAATCTAAACTGGTGTTGAAAGAACCAAGTGCTCTCTTCCCTGTTCCCATTTAACTAAATGTCAATCCATATACACTTATACAGAGATCCTGAGCAGGTAACATTTCTCACCATTTCCAATCTCCCCAGAGAAGTGTTTTCACTGCAAATGGTCCCAGCCTTGTGTAACACTGAGTTGTTCTTGTCCAGTCATGTCTCCAGAGTGAGCTGCTCAGTTATCAGCTGTGTGCATCTGTAGGCCAGAACCACTCTCATGAATAAATAAGAAGGCATGATCAGTTATCAGGAGCATCAACATGCTGGAGAAGAAAGCTCACCAGGGGAGGAAAAAGAAGCTTTTATTACTTTTAGATGCCCTTTTGATCTTATTACAATGGTAACTGTGGGACTAGAATGTGAAGGGAGGTAAAGGAGGGCTAGCAATGGCGGATTTTACTAAAAAAAAAAAACTAAAACAAAACAACAAAACCAAACCAAACAAACAACAACAAAAACAAAAAGTATATATCTATATAAATTGTCAAGTTCCTGTTCCCCTGTATGGCCTTTAAGCCCTGCTCACACAGTGCAGGGGCAGTGTAGCAGCACCAGTTCCAGGAGGGGCTGTTAGCACAGAAACATCCACCCAGCTTTGTTTGTTGAGGACTTGGAGCACCACCAAGCCTGGGTTTGGGTCCCAGGACTGCAGCCAATTTGCCTCCTTACAGCCAGTCCATTACACGGGTGCTTCTGTCCTTCCTGCCTAAACAGTGACTGATTCCACTGCACTCAGCTGACTCCAGAGAGAGAACCTGCTAAATAAGAAGCAGAAAAGGATGCAGAGCCTGGCCTTGCATGGATTTGTTTTTGCTACCCATAGGCTGGAACAAGCCTTTAAATTTTCCTTTTGATTCAGGTATTCCAATGCAAGGACTTCAGGCTCGATTTTTCTCTGCAAGCCTTTCCTATAGACCTAAATAAAGAATTGAACTATACAACAATTATGGCATGGAGACTCTGCAGAGACCAATCTTGGATCATTGCTAAGAGTACTTAATGATCCTTGAATTCATGAGGAGGAGAGAGGACCTCACTTCTCCCAAGAGTCCATTTTTGCCATGTAGGATCAGGTCCAGAGAAAAAGATGGCAATTTTCTTTCAGGGATGTCTCTGCAGGTTTGATTCTGCAGAGAAAACACTGAGATGAAAGGTAATTATATTAGCTGTTTGGTTGGCTTTGTCTTTGGCTGGATTTTCTGATGTCTAATGGATTGTGAGCTCTGAAGCTTTTTCCCAAGTCTGGACAGTAACAGCAGTGTACTCTTATGGGGACTCTACTGTCTAGAAAAAGCTGTGATCATGCACTGACAACACGGAAAAATTCTCCTTAACCTCTTTCAAGTCTCTTTTTGCAAAATATGTAGAAACTGGCTATATTTGAGATTTTACCCTGTGCCAAATTTGGTGACAATTCAACCCTCTAAAAAAATGCATGCAGGTAGAAGATGAACACATATGCCTAAGTAATCACAGGAAGCATGGTCATGTAAGCCAAGGACAGCAAGATAGTGGATTAGCTGATCCAAGATTTTCCTTCAATGCTGATCAATGCCAGCTATTTTAGGAAACATGTTAGAACATGGCAAGCATTCAATGATACGTCAAGTATTTTTCCAGCCTTCAGGAAATCCTGTTAAAGGTCTTCCCAAACCAAAGGTGAAAATCCATCAAAGGATTTTTTTTTTCCAATGAATTTGTCCACTTACGTTTTACATGCATGTGAACTTCTAACATCTACAGTAACTGCAGCAAGGAACTCCACAGCCTAAGGATACGTTTTGTGAAGATGACTTCCTTTTGTTTTCTCTAAGACTGCATCATGACACTTTCATGCCCCCATACTGAAAAAGGCATGGTGCTGTATTTCATTAGATTTAGGGGGAAAAAAATCAAAAAAATCACCCCAGTCTGTACAAGAAAGTATCTGGCCTGCAGGCTACTCCAGAGACCAACATCAGAATCTCACTAGGCATGTTAGATGTTCAAACACACACAAATCTGAAGGTTACTAATACTTGGTTTACCCATCCCTTGTGTCAAGACTTCTGAAAAAAAAACCTGAAACCCAGAAAATGGGAATAAAAGTTCTCAGTCCAAACTCTCTTTCTACAAGCCATCCATCACACTGTGAAACATCAAAGATATGTGATTCTGGCTTTCGAGACTTTTGTAAGCTCTTTTCCTACATAAGTAGCTGGGCCATCTTCTCTATGTACAACATATTTAATATCATCCAGTGACTACTGGAATCAATAAAAGTCCTTCAGTTCAGCTCAAAATAGTTAATCAGGCTCCAAAAGCTGATCTTTCTTAATCTGCTTTGGAAACCTAAAAATCAAGGCTTATTTTCTCTTTTGAGGCCTCTCAACATCTTGAAAAACTACTCGATCAGACCCTCAGATTACATTATTTATTAATCTGCTCTGCAAACCTAAAATAGAGAAAAAAAAGATTATCAATGTCTCAAAGAATGATGAAGGCGATTTTCACTGATTCTCTATGTAGGACAACTTAGGTCTGCTAATACTGAATATAGGTCAATAAATCATTCTAGTAAGAGTGACCTAATTAACACTCACACACTGATTTGAATGCATGACGCTTGTTATCTTCACTCAAGGTTCACTCTCACAGAAGAGAAAAAAAATTAAAACTAAAAATTTTAAATTTAATTAAATTAATTAAATTAATTAAATTAAAACAAATTAAAACTAAAAAAATCTGTGGAAGCAAAGTTTCTGGACAAGATGAAAGACAAATATTGCTTCTAGTTCCCAGTCTTAGATTCCTCCTGAACAAGAGGAGACAATAGGAAACACTTTCAGTTAGTCTGGTGCAGCACCCCAGATGATGACTCTGTAAAAGCACCCATTGCCTGTTGGAAAGGATCCCCAGAGCTCAAAGGGTATAAAAGCACAGAGTCTGGTGCAGCACCCAAATAGTACCTCTGCAGTGACCTATCCCCATGGAATACACAAACCCAGGCCTGCAGGCAGTCCTGCAGCCCTCAGGGACTTTGTCTGGAGGAATCAAAACCATTGCTCTGCCTCCTCAGGGAGGATGAAGGCCAAAGAAATTTGTATGATCACCCATGTACCTAAACGCAAAAATCTTTCCCAAAATTATTGTAACAGCCCAAGACTAAACCTATATACTTTCCTTTTACAATCCCTTCCTTCCCAACTCCAATCATTTGGAATATGAATTTTCTCATTGCTTTTGTACTAAAAGTTGAACAGCGAACAAGGGAATATAAAATGGCAGATGAACAGAGTAGTATTGTTTCTGAGTATCACATGTGAATTGAGAAAGATTTAAACCAGAAAGGTACCAAAGCCTGCTCTTTGACAGACAAGGTGGATTTTCTCTGTGATACAAATGCCCACCATTGCATCCCCAACTATGCATCAGACACAAGTGAAGATAAACCAAACACAGACATTCAGCTTTTGGAAAGAATGAAATACTTCTGAATGAACTAAATATAAGGTAGTTTAGACACAGTTAATCTGGAAATTAGAAATTATTTCTAGTAGATGGAGGAGACAATTTCTAGAAAAAGAAAAATAGAGATTACTGGTTTTGAAGCTGAATTTTGATGTATGACAGGGACTATATAGTGTAAAAACTTAGTTTCTGCAATGGAACAGAACTCTTCAGTGATCTGTAGTCCTGCCTTTATAATGTGAAGTTGTGTATAAACTCATGTACTCTTATTCAGTCTTTGGGAAAGGTGTATGAAACTGGAAAATTGAATCCATTTATCTCATTAACTGAAAAAAAACCCGAAGTGAAATCCTGTTCCATACAGCTCACTTGACTTAATTAACTAAAGTCTGAATCAGAGCTTGTTTGCAAACACTGTCATTCTAAATCAGGAGCCAGAACCAGCAATTGTTCCTTTTCCATTAGAGTAATTGA
This sequence comes from Corvus kubaryi, assembly GCF_017639235.1. Classification (NCBI taxonomy): domain Eukaryota; kingdom Metazoa; phylum Chordata; class Aves; order Passeriformes; family Corvidae; genus Corvus; species Corvus kubaryi. The sequence continues at coordinate 13,933,160 of NW_024581135.1, forward strand.
GGAGGGTGCCATTTGATTAGCCCATGGCTTTATTGATTAATTTATCATTTCTTTGTTTGGTATAGATTTTGATTGATTTTCTGTGCTCTTTGCAAATGAGTAGGTTGTCATGAATACAAAAGCACTACACACACAACCACCAGCACAGACCACCCGTCTGTTGTTTTCCTGGTGTTCTCTTCACTGAAACTGCCTCCTTTTGCTGCCCACCAGTTCTCACCCACAGCAGCTGCTGCCTGAGCTGATGACTGCAACTGGGCTACAGCTTCCAGAAAAGTATGGTGTCCTTACTGGAGACACAAAAGGACAGAAGAGCAGGTAGTCACAGGGCCCCTTTAGCATGAAATTAAGGTCTATTCAGACACAAGTCTCATTGTAGCATGACACCAGATTGTGGCAGACCCATGACATTTGTAGAAATTGCTGCTGATCCACACAACAGTTACTATTTTAGGAAGGAAACAGAGATATGATGGTATTATAGGGCAAGACCATACCCAGGTGGTTGCACTTGTCCTGTTTGATTTTGGAATGGTACAAACTCACACTAGTTTTCCAAAGGGAGCCTTGAGTCATGAGTGGATTACCTGAGACTGTGTTACTGCCCCTCCATGCATTACTGTCTTTCTTCCCATCACCATCCATGGTCATGGAGCCATTTGTAAGCTTCTTCCACAGGCACAGCTAAAGGTGTCAATAACCAACCAGCAGGATTGCTTGGAATTGTACTGAGCTCGGGACTCACAGCCCTGTGCTGCACATCAGCTGGGCAGTGACTACTTGTTGAGCCATGGCAGGTCTGGCACTGCTTTCTCCTGCACCTGATCTTCTTGTCTTGAGACCAAGCTCACCTTGTTCATGCACTGCCACTTTCTTACAAAGCCAGGGGGAAAAAGCAGACATGTCTTTCCAGAAAACCGGTATCAGAAAGCTCAGCATCATCTGTGAATGCCAGTAATTTGTAACATAAAAGGGAAATCAAGTGAAAAGGGAAATGCTCCAGACTGTCAGTTCACCACAGAGTTTGGGTTTGTTTGTTTTCTAGTAAGACAGTGATAAATTACAGCTTAGACTAACGAAGGCCACATGGTCTTTGGGACCTGAAACCAGCACCTCTGAAAGCTTACAGTGTTCAGTGAATGGAATAGCTCCAAATTTGAAGCCGTATAAAAACGCTATCCAAACATCCATGTTCTGTATCCTGCTTGGGGACTGAGATTTGTAGGCAATGCTGTTCACTTCTCCACTTTGCTTTTTTAGATCTCTGGCAAATTTTTTCATATCTTTGTGCCTTTTTCACATAAAATAGATTATCTTATTACCTTACTCTAGCTGGGACTTGTGAGGAAGAAGCATCCAATATGCTCAAGGACTGGGCTTGAATGAGGAAAAGAATGAGGAGAGAGTAAAACAAAATAGTAACAATCATACTGCCTGACATTATGCAGAACTTAATCAACACTTGTTACTTTGGTTAGGTTTGATTCTGCCAAGAAAGTCCCAGCCCCAAACTGATCAGAGCCATCTAAATGGCCTTTATCTTAAAAATAAATAATATTTTTAAAATAATAGTCAGATAAAACAAAAAGATTGCAAGCAGCTTGTTGGTCTTTTTATATTCACAGATTTCTTAGACTAGCAGAGAAGCTGTTGTTATTAAAGAAATCTAATACTAAAGAAAAACCCGAAGAACCACTTCTCATACATGCCCTTTTAGAACTTAGACTAAGTAGTTCCCATAAAGCTCTAGTTCATTATATTTTTAGATATATATGAAGGTTCTTCATGTGGATACAATATTGCTGCTAGCAGGAATTTCTCTTGCTTCTTTCCAGTCCCGTGAGATACTTTTCTCTCTCACGGAAGATATTAGTAGAGTTCTATAAGCTATGAACACCTGTGACCTTGCAAAGCTTTGTTTATGGTACAGTAGAAAAATATTTTGACAATGGATGTTTTAGGATTTTAGCCAATCACCCCAGGGGGTGGCTGATCCTTTGACCAAGTAGACTATGAGGAAAGAAGTCTATAAAAGAATTTGCAAAATAATTAAATAAATCAATCTTACTGCACAATTCCTGCCTGTTGGATCTCTCTTCTCCTCCTCCCTACCACTGGGACACCGTGATATCTTCATGCACTCATTAAAAATTAATCTACATTAACAACATATAAATTTTAGTATCATTAAGGTCACAATGTTTTTTAAAATGTTTTCCCAAACTTTTTATAGCTACTTGATCTACTCATACCTTACAAAAAACTTGATTGTCTAAACAACTAGGCCCCAACTATGTCAACAAGATTTTCTCATCCTACTGCCATCCTCTAAACATATTCCATTTGAACAAATGAGCACAAAATGTAAGCCTAAAGCCTTGGACATGAAAGATATAATCTGCATTTTGGTGGAAAAGCACTTGGCTAAAAGTAGCTGATTCTTATTTCTGTAATGCCAAACAACAAAACTTGTAGAAACTTTAGAAGTTGAGATTCCTCCTCTTTACTGTTATCAAACCATGTTACCCCAAAATCATAGCCAGCAGTATCAGATGGACACACAAACAGAAATTAGAGGACATGTTAGATTTGAATATAGAATACATGAGCTATTGAAAGGAATTTGATCTTATTAAATAAAGTTCAGCAGCTAAAAGACCTAGGTTTAGCTTGTGACTCTTCCTCCTGTGTCTTTAGGAAGTCAATTAATCGTTTGGTGCATCCATTCATCATCAGCAAAAGCAGGTATTGCACTCTCACATCCTGGAAGACGTCTCTAAGATAAATACCTTAATGCTGTGTTCAGGCTCTGCATGGACCCATTGTCTGAGTACTTTGTGTTTAGTTTTCTGAACCAGCAAGTGTTGTTTAATTACTGTTCTGTCCACAACACTGCAAGAAATCAAATCCCAGCTGACAATAGCTACTCTTTTGTTATCTCCTGCTGCATTATTGGAAAAATTAGAGGGGCTGTGCTAACAAAAAATGAAACTGACTGTTGACAAGAAACAAACTTGAACTACAAAGACCAATTAGGGAACAAGAACACACACACACACCAAAAAAAAAAAAAAAAAAAAAAAAAACACCACCAACAACAAAAACGCAGGGAGAGGGGGAAAACTGCAGAAATAACCACTGTGCTTTTAACTACATGGCAGAAGCAATGTTCGTTAGAGCAGTACCACTAGGAATTGAAAATGGGAATTTTGTTTTTGTATATATGTGCCTTTGTCAAAGTACTTACATATATGTATTCATGTATTTATTCACATTTGTACATTAGTATCTCTTCTACTGACAGTCATGAGTTCTTTAACTGTCTCTAAAACACAGTTCACTGAAGCAGGATGTATTATAAGATAGTCTCTTACTAGTAATGGTTTGAAAATATAGAACAACAGACAGCTTGAAGTGGACCCAATTCATCTGTGATGAAAAGCAGAACAAAGACAGTATTTCCAGGCTATAGAGAGAGAAGGCATAAATGTGGTGTAGATCAAGTGTCTGAACCTTTTTCCATTTACCCCCATAAAAGTTCCATATAAAATTGAAAGGGTTACACTGAATTTTTAACAGCATGGCACAGCCCTGTTCTCTTGTTACTTCACTCAAACCTAATAGTAAGCAAACCACAGAGATACAGAGAGGCACAACTCAGGGTTTCATCCCTGATTAAAAGACTTTGGAGTGTGATAAAAAGCACAAAAGCTACTGGGAAGTTGGGTATCCAGATACCATCTTTTAACATTTGTTGCTTTATGGGTTGCTGATGTACCCAGGATGATTCTTAGAAGCCAGGTAAGTAACCCTCCTAGTCCTTTTCCATAAAAGGCTACACAGAAATGAATGTAAGGTACTGGAGAAACAGAGAAAGTGGGATACTCTCCTTTTCACCTCATGAAATAAACTATAATGATAACAATCCTGAAACATCGATCTCTGCTGCCTTGCATTATAGAAACCTCATCAAAAACTAATTAAGAGCCAAATACCATGCTACCAAGATATATTTCTAAAAGCTTTTCATGCCCCTCTTGAGATAATTCTGTGATCTTATGAAAATACAGCACTCATCATTACTCCAAGACACACAAGGACCTAAGCAGCCCTTTTTGCCTGACTACTAAAATAGCACTTTGCTTCCAGGTGTAGATCTGATGCACAACAGAAAAAGTCAGAAGGTCAACAAACACAATTAGATTCAAAGCACAGACAAGCAGATCTTCACTTCAGGCCACATCTCCAAACAGCAGCCACTTGGCAGAGAGAAGCTCAGCAGGTTAGCCTTGTCCTCTCTGCCCACTTGCCAGAACAAATGGTGCTATTTCAGTCTGCCACGGCTGCAGGCAAACGATTAACTCTCAGGCTGATGAATTGAGAGCAGGACTAAATGGAGCAACCCAATTTTTCCATGGGGTTCTCTAATCACAATTCACCACCTAGTAGGAAGAAGTGTAATCTTAGCTTTTTGCAGCCTTTCTGCTGGGTAACATGATTATACTGTAAAGCCATAATACAGAATAATGCTGTATACCTTTACGGAGCCTGAGATGGCTGCAGCATTTTAGCAGCACTGTAACACAAAACCCAACCCACATTACACACAGAATATATTTAGCCCATAGAGGCAACATAGAATTTGAGAAGATAAGACTAAACTGATCAATAAAGAGTCTCCCTGCAATGAAGCAACATAGGAAAGATGAACTCAGGATGTGACAGAATCCAAAAGAAGTGCGGGAGAGGAATCCTAAAATTAAAGAGAAATAAGGAGGAGTCATCATCTGTGAGGTGAAGAAAACTGTATAGGTGGGCTTAAGGTTTACCAGGACATGGGCAAGGTGAGAAAGGATTTCCAACAGACTGAAGCTAGAGAAGAGAAGTTGTGGGGATGAGAGGAGAAGAAGGCAGGTATTCAAAGAACAGGGACAAGAAGGGTTGAAGTGGAGAGTCAGTAGAGAAAGCCTGAGAAAGCCAATATGGGGCAAGAGAAGAAGAAGGATTGAGAAACTTGAAAAGAGACAGGAGAAGTAATTTCCAGTAGAAAGACAGAGAAGAGCTGAAAGAAACAAAGAAATGGGTGCAAAGAAAAAGAAATTCATTCAATCCCAGGAGATGTGATCCTTTGGGAAAGCCAAGGGAGCACACTGAGGCATTCACACCTTAGTTCATTTTTGGTTCTGGCTTTTGACAGGAGCTTGTGGTTTTGCTTCTTCCATAACCTTAGAGAAAAAGTCAAAACAGGTATTAAGATGTTAGACATTTTCCCAGATTACTTTCTCTGGGACAGAGCTGGGACAGGAGCACTGCTCCTAGGGAGGAGCCTCTGACTGTCTGAGTCCTCTGACTCATAGGTACCTTCTCCTTTCAAGAAGTCCAAACCCCACAGCCCTGGCAGCTCCCTAAGACAGGGGATGCACAGCACTGGGTAAACGCACGACTCCTCAGATCTGCCTGATTTGCCTTCTCTGTGATCATATCACTTTGCCTGGCTCAGAGCAGCTGGCAGGAACAGGCCTGGTGCATGTGTTCACATTGCTCACCTTTCACCTCACCCCAAACGAAGCTCCTCACACACATCCATTAACACCTCCCAGCCTGGAGAGAGGGCAGAGATTCTTCTGTCTTGCTCTTTGGCTGTTAATAGCAAACAGCACTGGATGGGAAGCCTGCAGACTCCCTGGTGTTCAAAGGAAAGAGTTCTCTCTGGCCTGTCTGACCACCTTTCTGCAGGTTGGTTTTCAGTCGACTTTCTGGCTGCCCTGCTGCACAGTGCTCACAGAATGGTTAAGCCTGTTCTTGCACATGGGTCTTTCATCTCTATCTAGGAAAGCTGGAAATGAAAGACTGGGCCACAGCATTCAGCTAAGGTTTCTAAAGCAATTGGCTTCCCATTCCCCATGGATAGCCTGAGATTACACCTAGAAATAGTAATTGCCACAAGCTTGTTGTGATCAAGCAAAGGCACTACTGATACACATTCTCCAGTCTCTGTAGTATGTGCAGATTGTGTCTAGAGGCAAGCTGCTACCAAATTTAAACTAAGGCCCCCAGACCACACAGCTAAAAGTCTTGTGGTCTTATCATTTATATTTCATACAGAAGCTCCTGAGGGAACAAAGCTGGTTTAATCCCTTCCACCAGCAGCACTCCCTAAAGCATGAACGACTTCCTTGGAAGTACCTCTCACCCTCTCACTTCTAAGGGACACCAGACAGACAGGCTGATGTAGATGTTTGCAGATTGGGTGGCTAAATGAGCTCCAGCGACTGCAAAATGAAGAAAGAAAACAAACAGAACACCAGCAACAAAACCAAACAAAAACCACAAACAAACAGAGAAAAAAAACACACAAAAATCTTTAGAATTAACCTCTTAGGAACATTATATTGCTGATTCCACTGGTCTTTACTGCAAGACTCTATCACAAGCCATTTTAAAAAGAGGGGGTGGGAGTAAGAGGATTATTTTTTGCTTTAATTGCCCTACCAGGTGATCAGCTCTTTGAGGTGATGTAGAGTAAATGTCAAGGTAAGGGAGTGTATATACACAGAAGGGAATCTTCCACCTTGAGAACTAATCAAACCTCCGCAGAAGTTCAGAAACTTTCAAAAAGCCTTTTCCAATTTTTTGATCACTCCAGAGATCTTGTTTGCAGAAATACACTGCAAATCTGATCTTTAGAGTGGATTGTTATACAACCTTTTCACTGCCTCAAAACAAAGAAAGATACAATCCTGTAGCAGTCTGCAATGTACTCAATGTGAAATATCTGAGCATTAGCAGAACTTGCTCTGCAAAGGTAGATCTTTTGGGAGCTTGTGGGACCATCTGAGCTATCAGTAATCTGGAGCAGCCTGGCAAAACACAGATTCACAATTGCTACTAAGATGGTTTATCACAGTTTTCTACTGAAAATTTTTAAGTTCAACACACCCATTAGTATGAAAATTGGACTCACTCACATCTGCCCAAAAGCAGGCTGGGGCCAAGCTGAAAGGCATCCTGTGCATTACACCTCTGCTTGGAAACTAAGGCTTATTGGTAAAGTCCATTTTGCTACAGAAAAGAAATGTGAAGAGAAAACTTCCCTCCTGAAAGTCCCTACATGTCCTCTGCCAGTTACACACACAGTAAACCCTTCAAAGAACAAAAAAAGTTCATACCTTCTCCTAGGAAAATGCTCAAGAACGGTAGGCTTTAGTTCATATTTGCTTTTTTCTCCCGCATCTTTTTTTACAGTTAACATATTAAAATTAGAACTGGAAATGTAAACAACATTTATTCTCAAACAGAGCAGAGATTTGAGAATATTGTCGAAGTCAGTTCATAAATTCAAACAAGTCCCTTAAATTTTATTAGCATTATTTAGGTCTTGTGTGTGCATCTATATCATCACACTTGAGCCATAGGGCCTCACACTTGATTGTAACACTTTTAGAATGATTTGTCATGTGACCCAGCAAAAAAATTCCTTGTGGTGATAATTTAGACACCCTTTCCTTTGCCCTTATTCCTGTAAGGACTTTACTCCTTGCCTCCTACTAAGCAGACAATGTAGCACAGAGGTGTTAGTCTTATGCCAGGACATGGGAGTTTCCAATGCCTCTGAAGTGGCCGTGGCCCTGGGAAATTGGGAAAGGACTTGAGAGAAAGAGGGCAGAGACTCATTCTTCTCTTTTAAAAGTGCAGCCACAAGGCCTGGCACACAGCATGCTCAGATCCTCTGAGATGGGATGCAGTGCTACCAGGGCTTTAGAGGAAGGGGACGGCTTTGAAATATGTGGGAAAGCAGGCCCCCTGTGTTACCAGTGTCAAATAGAGCACTGTTCTCAGCAGGCAGGTAATGAGATCACACCACATTGAAAGTCAATGAAGACCTTGAAGTTCTGACTTTACAAAGACAAACTGGTTCTTACATTTTTTGCCTTTCCCAAGCTAGCAGTTCTGGCAGACACCTGAAAAGAAATGGTAACTAGATGCAGAGTAAATATAAACAATTACTGTGTTTTACCCCTGTGTTATCCCAGTGGTACTTGGCATTTTAAGAGTTTAAAGTTTAATTACATTTTTGCTGTTGGTACATTGGATAGCCATTCACCTATGAAGAAAAGCATCTGAGAGGGTTTCAAGCTCATTTAAAACACTCAGAAGCAAAAACTGCTGGAGCGTGTGAGGCTGGCTCTGTGTTTTGATGTGCTATAGAATAATGCAAGGAATTGTTTATACATTCCCTAAGTGGTGCATTTTCATTGTGTTTTCAGCTAACTTGCAAACTCCACTGGTCCAATCTCAGAAAAGCTCTCTCCACACTTGTTAATGCTTCAAGTAATATGCTCAATTTTTCCTTGCCCCATAGCACTATTGTGTGGAAAGACATATTTGAAAGTCTGCCCAGATTGCAATGTTACAAGAAAGGGGGAAAGAGATAATCGAGAATATTTCAGTCACTCCATTGCTCCCAGAATTTCTTATTTATTCAGATTACCCACTCCCAGCTTCCTCCAATCACCTTGGTTTTTGATGCCTTTCCTGCCATTACCTCACAAGACAGGAGCTGGGGACCCTTCACCTTGAATATCTTTGAATGTGCTCATCAGTAAGGAACACCCATTACAACATTAAGCTCCAAAGGTCATAATGTGCTCCTCACAAAAGCCTGACAGGGTAGGCTGTTCTGATGGACAGAAATGGCCATGTAGAAGGCAGCTTTTGATCTTCATCAGGTGGGCAAGGAGCCAGGGAATGGCCCTCACCAGAATCAGTGCAGAGGTTTCTGACTTGCCTGGTTACATCCTGAGTCCCACCACCCTCATGTGTTTGCCTCCTCCATCTCTCTCATGCTGTCCTGAGCATCCACCTGCTGCCAGGGGCACGGAGCCCCTGCTGTGCTCAGCTCCAGCAGCCTGTGCTCCGGAGTAGGGGAATTGATTTAGCTAACACACGTCTGAAAACACAGCTTCTTCTGCTGTGGTAAATCAACACAGCGCCACGGGATCGGAACAATAAAACACGTAGCAAGCTGGGGGTCTATTTCCTCTGCCTGAAGGGTGCTCCATCATGCCAAGCTATGATTACTACAGCCCCACACCAGCAATCTCCTCCATTTCTCAGGTCCAGCCTCAGTAGTTGGGTATAGGAGTGCATAGCTGTTTGTTTTAATCTAATCACTATTTATTTTCAGTTATCCAGGAAAATGAGAAAATCTTTCGCATACACAAAGCCCTGTATTTCTTTACCTCTAGCTCTGAGTGGGCTGGTTGCAGAAAGACAGGACCTGCCACACAGGCTCTAATTTGAGGAAAAGGTGGAAAATACATTAGCGGGCAACAAAAGCATTTTAAAAAGCATAAAGAAGCAGAGGGAAATATATGATCAAAGAGAAACTGCTAAAAAGATGGTTTAAAATTTCTTATTCATACATGTATACAAATATGACTATATTTATATACGTAGTTGCTGTGTACTTATGTATAAAAATATGCATGTATGTACAGAAAATGCCTCCCTCACCACTTGTGGGCTTCACCAGAAAACCCATTATTCTCATTCTAATCTGTGAGGGAAGTACATAGCCTGGCATGATTTTTCAGAGAAAGAAGGGGGAGCATTTAATGATGCTGACTCCTACACTGCCTCCTGCCACTTTCAGTGAGGCCTTTTTCCTCACTCGAAGCTGTCCAAAGGATTCACACATGCACACATGCTTAAATCTTTGCTCAGATGCTTGAATGATTGTTCTGGCCAGCAGTTACCCTCTCAGTCACAGGGAAAGCTTGTCTTTCACCAGCAGACTTTGTGAGAAGCCTTTGGACTTCCTCACTGTTGTTTCACGTTACTTTTTCTTATTTAGCTGCAGAAAATTGTTTAAGAGAAGTCCAGCTCCCCACAGTGCCTTTCAAAAACATTTCAAATGTGCCTTACTGGGCTGAGACAGCTGTTTTTCTCTTCTTAGGAAAAGAAAAAAAAAAAAGAGAGAGAGAGAGAAAGACAGAGAGAGAGTCCTTTTGCTCCTTTTTTTTTCCACCCTACAGACTCTCTTTTAAAAGGCACATGTGTTTCCATTTCTGACCAAGGTTTCACAGCAGGAAGACAGCATCTGTCCTACCACCAGCAGCCTCCAAGCCTCAGTCTGCAGCCTTTCCCTTCCACACGGAAAGGCTGCAGAGCTTAAGGCGTTACCTCCATTTCTCTCTGCAGTAGCTGAGGACAAATCCCAGGGTAGCATCACACCATGTTGCTCCTTGTCACTGAGGAAGAGAGGTTACAAGGACACTTTAATTTCAAGATCACAAAGTCAAGTGTACCATGCTTGAACCAGGACCAGTTGTTGTCGACTTTTTGGAAACCTCTCTGGCAAATCATGGTTTGATGCCCCAAATCTGGGCTCCTAATCCATACATCCTAAGCCACACCATGACTCCACGTGCTCCTGCAGAACTGCTCCAGAGAAACACCCAGGGTGAGGGGACCACAGTGACCACCTGCACTCCTGAGCTGGACAGTCCTACCAGGTCCTGACTCAGGGACCCACTAGGCATCAACACAAAGTTTCTCACAGCTTTGCAGAAGAAATCGGGTTGTCTGCAAGACTGAGTTGTGTGCAGGCCACCTGGACCTTGGGCAGGGCTGGATTAGACTGTGGCAGCTATTCAGGCTGCTGAACCTGAAAACATTTACAGAACCAGGAATCTATCACCTCACACAGGGCTACCAGGTTGATGAGCAAGCTATCTTCCTGCTATCCAGCTTTCTTTTCTGAGGACTCACTTATCACTGGTGTGGGATGTCCCCAGCTCACACCAGGGAGAAGAAACTCTCAATAATTATGGTTTACTCAATTAACCTTTTGGACTCAGCTCTAATGGGGCTACTGCTGACATCAAGAAAAGGGATAAGGGGTGTTGTGGGATCAAAGCTTGCTAAACCAAGGGCCAGATGAGTAGAATTTTAAGGCATTGGAAAATGACACCAAATATGATTTATAATCATAGTTGTTACAGAGCAGATCCAATGAAAAAAAAAAATAAAATGCCTTTGACAGAAATAAAGGCAGCTACAAAATAACCTTTCTGAGGCACTAGAATTCCCAAATCTATACTGCAATGCTGCAATGAAATAGTTTTCTGCAAAGCCAATGCTGCAGTCCATTGGCTAGGTCATGCACATGAGCTGAACTGTAACTCTGGGATCTAACAGCATCAGTCACTTCTGTCAGAGCAGTGTTAGTAGTTGTGAAGCAGGAACCGGGATCTGATCTCTGCAAAGGGACACAGACAAGTTCGGTCAATATATTATTTGCTCTGTCTACACTGACAGCTGGATTGGATCCAAGCCCCCTGGCCACCCTCTGATTTACTGGAGACTTTTAGCAACTGCATTTCTGCTTTATCTCAGTGGTGAGCCAGAATTAGCAAGTCCTGCTGAGATCCCCAAAAAAGGGTTGCGGTAGGTCAGAGCAGCTGTAGCCATGGGGAGAAAATGGCAGGTTTCTGTCAGTGTCCAGTCAGGGATTGTGTCAGCTCTGTGGGAACATTTTCCTAAGATAATCTAGGTAAACATCTCATTAAGACTCTTTCCTCTTGGCCATCAGTGGATACTCACTTTCTCATCTTCTCAGAGAAACTCCTATACTGGGTTGCTATAGGACCAACATCAAGTTCAGCTACATCGTTCCTGCAGAGACCTGTCTTGGTTCATCATGTCAAAGTCAGCGTGGCTCCCTGCAGGCTCTCACATCCTCTGGTTTGGAAAAAGACAGCACAGAGCCAGGGCAGCAAGAAAAGAGATATGTCTTAGAAAGTCCTCCCTAAGCTTAAGTAAAAGACAGCGAGCTGTGAACCCACCCAAGGGACACTCAGACCATATCATACTCAAAGCTCAGGCTCAAAATCAGGCTGGAGCAGAACATGATGTTGATGATCAGTACATTATTACACAGCAGCTGGGCTACGATAATTGCACTCCTCCTTAGCCTTGGTAACATCCCAGATAATACAGCATGGCTTATCCCCAGGAGAAAGAAAGCTTACACCATGCTGCTCCGGTCTCAGAGTAAAACCATGTGAACAGAGGGGCAGTCAGCAGTGCCCAACTGCCTCCCAGTAACACACTGAGCCACTTTAATTTGGAAAACTGTCTAAGCCCCACATTTCATGGTATTTATTTTAATACACATGCTGGAGGCTGTTTCTCATGTTAGGCTGTGTAGCTCAGGGCTGTTCTGTGGTCTCTTGTGGAGCACAGTTTGTTACAGTTCCTGTGTAGGTGCTGAGGAGGATCACAAGCACTACCCTCCATGCCAGGGAGACATGCACCACTCCTCTCAGCCCATCTCACCAGCCTCTCCAATTGTACAGGAGTGATCCCTGTGCTGTTTTATACATTTTAAAGTCCATTAAGGCTGACACTTATGCAAATGTAAGTGTCTCATCCTTATTAAAAGGGATGTTTAACTTTGAGCTGTTACAAGAAGAATATATGTGTGCTGTAGCCATCCAGGAGCCTCTTGCACCTTCTGCCTGCTGAGACAAATGGGTCATTTCAAGCAGCCACCCATCTTCTTCCCTGTGAGACCATGAACTGTCGGCACAAGGGGCTGAGGAAAGCCAGAGCCATACTGACACCGACCGACTTGTTCTATGCCCGCACCAAGGAAGGTTGGACAGACATTTTAATCTTCATTTGCACAAAGCCCTGCATCTGAAAAGGAAAATCAAGCACAAGGAAAAGGCAGAAGAAGCCGGAAAAATTAACACAGGGCCTCCTTCCCACCCCTGTCTTTTCATATGAGGAAAGGATACTCAGGACTGTAAACGGAGCCCCCACTTGTGAGAAATGCTGAGATGTGCAATGTTCCTCCATGCTCTGCCTCTCACAGATGCCACTAAATGATAGCCATGGAAAGCTAAGCTGTCATCCCTTTCCTGGAGTGATTTCCAGCTACTTTGCCTACATGTGTCACTCAGGGACATGGTTGGCAGTGTTAGGCTGATGACTGGACTTCCAGCCTAAACAGTTCTATAGCTGTATTTGGTCACATTGCACTGTTTGTTAAGTGACCTCAGACACCTTTTCAAAAGGTGGCTCCTGGCATTGACATCCTTGCAGAGAGAGAGCAAATTGAAATGTATCATGGTGAGGGACCTTACCTGTGGTTCCAGGGATTAGGAGTAATTGAAGATGGTTTTAAAGCCTCAGATTAATTCAGGCTGCATAGTCCAGGCTGGTGCTAGGTAGCTGCTGGCACTGTCAGCTTTTGTTCCTGCAAGGAAATAATTATTTGATCATGAGATTTCTCATACACATATATCTAGCATGTACACATGGAATTAGTTATAACTGCCTCAATTCTAAGCCACATGAAGTCATTAAAATTCATTCCAATTAATGGCAATGAGCCATAAACAAACCCAGCACCTGCAAGCCAGAGAGAAATCAGCAGTTACAATACTTTACATATGTCACCCTACCTTGGAAATTTTTCTGGAGCTTTAATGTGCAGGCTGTGAATTGAAAATGAGGATTTCTCTGTGTAGACAGATCTTTCCAGCTAAGGAGTTGAGAAGATTAGGGAAGCTAGTGCCCAATTAACCTCATTGTGGCACTCTGCATGCAGCTGGTCCAGAACTACCTGTTTGCACCAGTTTGGAAATCTGTCCCTCATCTTATAGCTGAGGAAAGTGAAGCACAGAAGGAAAGGCACAATGGCACTAGAATTGGTCTCCTCTGAGTCCCACCTCTAGGAAGAACATGCACACAGTTTTTGATCTGATCAGGGTTGAACAGGAGGCAGAGTCTGCAGTCCCACTAGCCCACACTGCTTCATCAGGGAGCTGGGAGACAGGAGTATCCTAGAAAGTTGTCTACCAAAAGCAGGAACATGCTGATGGTGAGAACAGCTGCTGAGGTCCAGCTACAGCTGCTAACCTCTGCCAGAGACCTCCATCAAACATTTACAGCCCTCTGTGTAGGGAAGAGAGCTTGAAAGCACAAGAGCACACAGGTTATTTTCAAGAGCCCAAAACATCACAACCTCTGCCAGCTCTGCTTCTGCGCTAGAGGAGATAGAGCTGAGTCCCCTCCACAAAACCATTTCCCTTCCAAGGGTGCTCCACAGCTCTAGAAAGATTTACTCATGTGGTCTTCACTTCAGTCTCACACACAGGAATATGCAAATTGCAATGAAAGTACCTTTTCTTTGTGTCACACATAATCTGGGCTGATGGAGCTTCTGGGGCAGGAGGCAAGAAAAAAAAGAAAAGATAAAAGCTTCTGAAATTCATGTGAACTATTTCCCGTGCTTTTGTAATGCAGCAGCCCTTCAGAGGCAGAGTGTACACTGTGTTTGTTCCCTCTCCTATCTGCAGTGTTGATATTTGCTTTAATGGTTTGGGGTTTTTTTTCATTTCTTCTCTAGGCGATCAGTGGGAATTGCCAGCATCTCTTTTTCCGTACCAGGAGTGAATGAACCACAAGTGCATTTTGTATTCAACTTAACAGACTGATTGACTTTAGACTAAGTTTCACTATTTCCCATATGACTTACATTACCTAGAATAAGATGGTAAGTCAACCTGAACTTTAAGTAATTAAGGGAGTTTTGGAAGAGAAGGGTAAAAAAATAAAAGAAGAAAAAAATCATCCTCTCTTCAAGCACATAATTGTACAAAAATAACACAAAATGCAAATTACTTCTAGATGTGCCAATCTGGCTTATTTATTGTCACTTTGAAGACAGTAACTACAAAGGGCTAATATTTGTAATCTACTGACACAGTAGTACCGATAAAGTGTGCTATTTAGCGTCTTCCAAAAACACCTCCTGGGTTTGTCTAAAAGTATCTGAAGGAAGCTTAGAAGTCACTTCTCATTCAGACATTCCCCAGAATATCAAATCAGACAGGATATGGGATAGACTTATGTGAGTTACCATTCTACCTCTTGGATTTCACACAAAGTCAAGTACAGCCCCTTTGTCAGCATGACTGGCTGCAAGCTCAAGGGTATATATTTAAGAGCTCTGTTCAAGGCCAAAATATTTCAAATGTACCTTGTCCAAACTTGGATCTGCACAAAAGGCAGGATTTCTTGTGTAGCCATGACCAGTAATAGGAGCTTTCAGTATTGGAAGATGAAAAATGTAAAATCCCAGAGAGCTGAAACAGACATCACAGAATCATGTCGGAAATTACCTAAATGTATTCCAGTTTGCTTTGGAAAAAAAAAAAAAACAAACAGACTCATAGGGACAACATGCATTGAGAATGACACTTTGTAGCTATAACTACTTTGCAGCTCTAACTACTTCATCCAATAAAATTTCTCTTTTCAACAAGCGCCATTAAAACTCTGGTATTTGATGGCAATCCAGGAACTATTTTGGATCTGGATCAGGATCAGGGAGAGGGCAGACTACAGGGCATGGTACACTTTGCCTCTAACCCAATATAAATTACACTCCTTCCAAAAATTACCTGCTGGTGATTTCAGCCCAGATCTTAGGCTGCTTAAACTATGGGAAGAGATAACAGGCTCCATATACGGCCCATCAGTCACATTAACAGTGAGAGGAAGCAGAAAAGACAAGTGGTAATGACAGCAAATCCCCAGGAATGAGGCAAGGACCAGCAGTGCAGGAGGAGGGATACACGGCACCAGCTTGTTCAAGTCCTTAACCCTAACAGCTGATAAACTCCTGCCATTGAATCACCTTTTGGTCACTCATCTAAGTAATGCTTCCCACAGAGCAGAAGGCTTCAGCAAGACAAGAAGAACTAATCTCTGACATGAAAGTCTTTCTTCATCTCAGCAGCACAACAAATAAAGATAAAAATTGGCTCAGGGCTTTACTTCGGGGCATGTCAAATGCACAAAGCACAGAGGTTGTCCTTTCCCCAAAACTTATAGGGTGACCAACAGCTGTGGCTGCTGTGAGATGTCCATGAAAGCAGTAGATTTCTGGCCACTGTGTTTTACTCATGGTGCATGGACTGAAACCACACTGGATGTGTATCCATAGCCTTTGGGGGCTTTTGGATGTATGACCATGAAAAAATATGTTCTCGCATTTCCAGGTAACTGTGCCCTGCAGGGGATTTATCCTCTAAACAAGAGATTTATCCTCTGAACAAGCTTCTCTGTCACATTAAAAATAGTGAAACCTCTTATAACAAAGAAGAATGCAGCTTTGAGTAGTGTGTTTAAGCATCCAACGTCATGAAAGAGGATAATTTATGCATCAAATAAGGAGCTGTCACTTTGTTCTGTGATGGTGAACAGTGGGAAATTCATCACTGATGCTACCTCCCAGCAGGAACTATAGGGAACATGGATGTGAGCAGAGTGCCCTGGGTAGATGGAGTCTGCAACCAGCATCCTCTACCAGTCAGGCTATGAGACTCCAGCATGTCCTTTGGAAATTTACAAGCCAGAATTTCCATAGATGAGAAACAGGCAGAGGACACAGCTGTCTGCTCACCTGGCTTGTTTATAAGCTCTGAGTCTGTGTTTGCTGCTGGTATCCACATGCCTTCCTGTCAGGTGAGAAATAGTCTGAACCCCTCCATGCTGGATCTTTCCTCTGTGCTTAAGAAAGAAACTTATCCAATGTCTTGCTTCATGAGGAATGTGTTTTCTTCTGAGTTTTACCAGATGAGCAAGATCTGGTTTATCAAAGCTTCTGCAATACAGTAAGAGCCTGTTATCCTCATAGCACATCTGGCCTGCAGTGATATCAAAACCATTTATGAAAATTGAGTCTCCCACAATTATATGGGGGGCCATTATTCTTCAGTTCTAACAAAGCAAAGAGTAACAGTCTATCCTAAACCCTACCCACACATACCAAATATATCTATTACTCTACCACCCATCATTAAAATCCTCCTGTCTTCAGGCTCATTCTAGGGCACAGCTTAAGTTCCGGCTCACATGACAAACAGCCTTTGGACAGCACGCCACAGCACTCTGTGTCCTGTGTGCATTGGCAGTGGCCAGACAACACTTTCCCACCATTCTAGTGATGCCAGGTCCAGCACAGCCAAAGAGACATCAGGTGTTCATAGCAGTAGTTATGGAAGCAGTGGGGGCATGGGTTGAAATTTTTAGTAAAGACAGTCCTCTCCTTCTACCTCTACAGCTGTCCTGTGACCTACAGGGGAAAAAAGGCTTAAATCTTTTTTCATTAATTGTTTTTTAATTCACTCAGTTTTCTGACCCTGCTCCAGCACCTTTGCACAGGCAATGCTGTCTGTGCATAAGGGTAAGACCAGGAACAGCAAGGGGAAGGAAAGGTTTGGATACCTGACTCTGTCCTCATGAATGTTTGACTTGGGAAATCAAACCTGAATGTTCCCACCTGCTTCTGAGATTTTAGCAACCCTTTTCTCTCTAATTGTTTCACTGATTCCTGTAATTAAATCAAAGTACGACAATTGTCCCTAGCATTTATTTACCTGGAAGCTGGCTGCTTATGTTTTAGGCCCAAAGAAAGATTATTGTGCCCACCAGGTCCTTCAGTTTTTAATTTTTTTCTAGGTATGGCTCTTACTCTAATAAGAAAAGATATTATCCCTGCCTGCCAATCTTATCTCAAATATTTATGGTGATTATGCTACTAGGGGCTGTAGAGTTACGTATTTGTCAATATATGTTCACTAATTTATATGTTCATAATATTTTTTTAATTTACCTGCATGGCTGATTTTTCCTTCTTTTTAGATCTATTTAGCAATAGATCTTCTTTTATGACAATGTTTCCAAGCACCGGAAACAGGAAAGAAGGCTAACACCATAAAAGCCTTGTTTTTTGGCTGCCTTCATGATGCGAGGCCAGAAGATGGAAGGGATGATTCTTTTGCTTGTTCTAATACAATAGTTTTTGTGGGTCTGTGCCCCGCTTTCCTTGCTGCCCTGTGGTGTTCACTGACTGCTGCAACCACCCATATCTCTCACTGGGCACTCTCCTATGGGGAAATACAATTTCCTCAGGATTTCAACTTACAACGCTTACCAGAGGCTGGGCTAAACTTAACTAAATCTAGAGAAGCCAGGTTTGGTGAAAAAGCAGAGATCCCTCCTCCTCACATTCCCTCTAAATTGTGTAAGTGCAAACACATAACAGCTGCAGAACTACGTTTACACAGCTGGTCCCATACACCAGTTGGTGGCTCCTACCTTCAGAGAACTGACCCCAAGTCCAGCAGTGGAGAGAAACCCACTGCAGGTCACCTTCTGAGCAGGACGGACACAGCTGGCAACCACAGTGGTCTCCTCACAGAGAGTTATGTTCTTAAAAGGACAACTTCAAAGTTAAATTCCAGGCTAAATAATTAAAAAAAAAAAATCAGGCTGAAAGTACAGCTGAGGTTAAAGGCAAAGGCAAGATAAGAATCCTGTGGGAATCTGGTAAGGACAAAAACACAAAGCCCTTGGGATAATAATGGAGGATCTCCTATCAGACCTACCAGGAATCACATATTTGACATTATGCAAATCTTAGAGAGTAAAATCCTGAAAGATTAGGTTTATCAAGGTATAGTCAAAAGGCCTTTCTTTTTTTTTTTTTTTACACTTTAGTGCTGTCTCTGTCACACATGGAACTCATGGGTTGATCATAGGCCCTATACAGGCTTGAGTATAAAACTCCTCTAGCTGGAGTTTTATAGATGAGAAAATATGGAAGGGAGTGGGATATCCCCCTTTCAGCTTGCCTGAATTGTGCTCATGCAGGGAGACAGCTCTTGGCTGCCAGGAGCTTTTTCTTCCATTCAGCTCCTTCACATTCCTGGGGAGCTGGTCACCCTTTTTCCACATGTCTTATTTCACAGCCTGATTGCCAGTTTGGTCCTTTGGGGGATATTTCTGCACCCTTTCAAGTTCTTCCAGCTGAGATAAAGAGAGAGAGACTTTTAGGGAAAAAAACAGCTGAACAAAAACACTGTCCTCTTTATTTTTGTAAACACAAAAGCTGCCCAAACCTTTGATTTGGATTTGCTTTTAGAGGACGCTTGCATGCCTGCAAAGCGCTGCTGGAACACCAGAGCTGAGCAGAATGGACCCTCGTGCTGGGCAATTACCCAACTGCTAATTCCCACAAACAGAGCAGCCTCTGATTTGGAATGTGCTGGAAGGACAGGAGCTGCCAGCCACTTTGGGCACATGTGGGGCTGGGCTTTGTTCCTTTAACTTCAGAGGAGCCATTTTATCTGGGCACCCCAGCAGCAAGAGAGTGGGGGAGCCCTGTCAAATGCAAAATAGAAATGAGCAATGCCTATAAAAGAGAGATATCATGAGAACCTGCCACTTGGGAATAATGAAAGGCTCGGGCAGGTTGCACCGATTGTGCAACCTATCCAGGGCCTGTCAGCTCTGATAACAATGGCAGCCATCAATTCCTGCAAAAATGGCAACAGCATGAATTGGAAATTGTGAAGGACCATTTAGGGTCAAAATGAGATTTTCTTCAGAATGCATTTCTCGGCATGTTCCCATTCACTTGAAAAGCTCTGGACAGATCAGAAGGAACGTGAAGTAGCCAGGGTTGGGAGATTTTTTGTTATTATTATTCCTCTCCTCCTTACAAAGCAGTTTTAAATGCCAAGGGCTTTCACAAAACAACAGTGGTTTCAAAGCTGCCAAAGGGCAATTGGAAAGTGAAAGGTATTCTCTTCAAATTATCTTGGAAAATGATACATGTTATGAAAGGGGTTTACTTTTTGGAGTGTTAAAGAGATACCAAAAAAATCCAATTTTATTGTCGGATTATGGAGGCAGGCAGTGGGGGACTGTGTAAAATTGCCAGAGCTCCTCTTTAGATTCTGCAGATGTCTATTTGCCTTTCACAGACACCTACAATGAGGTATCAGACAGGACTGAAAGGGACAAAAGAGTTGTGGTTGTTTGGAAAATCTGTTTTGTTAGAATATTAACAAAAAGAGTCAGAGCTTACACAATTGTTACCTATTAATAGCAAGGAAAGCACAGCTTGAGATAATGCTGGTCAAACTCCCTGGAGAGACAGGAGCTACAAGAAATTTTTGTATTGACTAAAGGAAGGTTGAGCCTGAAGAAGAAAATAAGCCTGTGACCCTCTTTGTCAGCTTTAGATTACAGTATTTAGAATGCAGGTTTTTAATAGGGTTTTCTCCCCACACCCTTTGGTGCATGGAAAGGGGCTTTTTCCTTTTCATTTTTCTAAACAGCATGACATCTATTATTCCCCAGGGGAAAGAGCAAATCAAGTCAGCCTCCCAAATGTACGTTTTCTAACTGTAAGAATGGGTAGATGGAAAATAACAGCACAGGCCTTTGAAAAAGGAAAATTGAGTCTGAAATCTGAATAGGATGAACATAATCGCTGTGTTCCTTGCAGAGGAGAAGACAAACCTCAGGACTGAATTTTGCCCCAAGACAAGCAGGGAAATGTAAACCTGAGGATGGGTTCAGTCCTGCTATACAATAGATTCCTTTTGCTTTTAAGTCCCAGTTCTATTTTCCCTCTTTCTTGCTACTGAATTAGTTTTTATCCCTTAAAGAAAGATGAATCAGTAAAAAAAGGCTACTTTTTGAAGAGCCTAGCACATGTAGTTTTCCAGAGAGTAGATATTTCTTTCTATGAAATCACAGAAGATTTCTTTTCTCTTCCAGTCCAGACTGACCAGTGACAGCTTTGTCCCTGTGGGCAGAGATGACGCTCATCGATCCAAACCCAAACATGACAGTAATGGATGATGTCCTCTGACAGTTTCTAAGAGAGAAATTCTAACTCAACTAAGTCAGAGCAGTCAAATCTGGCTCCACATTGTGGTTTATGTCCCTCAAAAAGTACCTTGCAGTCAGATGAAGAGGTAGGACTGATAAGACCTGGGAAGCCTTTTCCACCTTGTGTTTCTTGAAAACAGCAACAAGTTGCTTCCTCTTCCCAGAGAGTCCCTTTTCAGGTGGAACCAAATCTGGTGGACCCTTCCCAGAGGACTGTCCCCCTGGATCTGTGACATTTTGTCTTTGTTGAGTCACAAGCCCCATTGGGAGCTTTTTAAAGCTGGAGTCTGTAACTGCACAGAATCCAAGAGGCACTAGCACTTGGCTTTGCATAACAGGCAAGGAGCCGCAGCCTGGGTTGGTGCTCACTGTGAGCCCCGTGGAAGCAGGGACTGAAAGCATACTTACCTCTAACTTTTTCCTCCATCTGTGACCCTTAAAGGCACATCTGCAATAAGGGAGCAGAGCTGGATTGGTGATTTCTTTGAGCTCTTACACTTGCCTTTGAGGGAGAGAGGTTTCAGCGTGAGCCTGTGTGAAACACACTGTTCATACAATCCAGGATATTGCAAAGAACCATCAGGAATAGAAACAAGCTTCAGACAGCAACTCTGCATTATTTCTAACTTGTCCTTTCTCTGCCAACTAAGCTTCTACAAATGCAAGAGGATTCGCCAGAGAATTTCTTTATGAATCAGAAAGGCCAAAAGAGGAAAAAAAGGGGAAATTTGCTTTACATTTCCCATTGTTGCTTGCTTTGCTATTGAGGCTTCAAAGCAGGCTTCTACGCAGGTGGCAGATCTGTTTTCTGAGGCTGAAGTGTACATGGGTGCACACACACACACACACACACACACTCTCACAAAATATCAATCCTTATCTGTCAACTGCAATGGATTCTTTCATCCTGTGTTTTTCAGAGGAGGCTGAAAACCATGTTCCTCAGCCCATGCTGAAGTGAACTCTTATGCAGCTGAGATAACAGACTCAGATTAATGGGGATTGAAAGCTTTTGGGGGAATTTGCTACCTTAGAAAGATTTGTTAACTTTACAAAGCGAAACATACCAAAATCAAGAACTAAGTCCTTTTGGAAAACAAGCCCTAATTTGTTTGTAAATAACATCTGTGCATATATGTTTGCACATGGACATCCTCCCACCACCAGAAGTTCTGATTGTACCTCCTCTTTGAAAGCCAAAGTTTGTTGCTTCATAACTGTTTCATGAAATTTTTAAGGAGAAACACAGTTTGCTTTGGGAAAATTGCATTCCTTATTCACATGAGTGGCCAAATTATTTCAGCTTGAGGGGCTGGGGGCATAGAGGGCCCATTTTCTCAGGTAGGATATTAAAAAGCAAGGCACTTGACCATTTGTGTCAAGCATGGTTTGGCAGAGACTTTACTCAGAGAGGGCCTGAGGGGTGGTGTTTCTCTGGCTCGTTCTCAGCCTCCCTGATTCCATGCTGCTCCCCACTGGCAGCTGCAACTGGAGCAATTTTTTCCCCTCCTATTTTATCCTCAGACGCTGGCTGTTCTGTCTTACCATGTGTAGGCAACAGATGCTTTGCTTTACAGTGAATAACAGGTTTTGCAGGTACAGAAGACAGCCTGGGGAGAAAGAGCAGCTGCTTTTCCAGCCAGAGTCTTTGCAGAGCATTTGTTTGGAGCTGGTTAAAGCCTTGGATACCCGCCTCATAGGAAAGCCCGAAGACACTCAAAGGGCAGAGCTGGGTCTTGGTGACACCCACAAGTGAGTGGCATTGGGCTGCCAGTGCAGGAGTGGTAGCAGGAGCCAGGAGCCCCTGCTCATGCCTCTCTGGTGGTACTTGCACAGTACAGTTCCCTTCCAAGACAAGCCTGGGTGTCCTGTGCCATGTTTTGGTTGTCCCCTTCAGATCATGGAGTGATGCAAATTCTGCTTCCTTCCTCTGCCAGGGGATTTCTATTCATTTTCATCAATATAAACCATCTTTCAGTGACTCGTTCCTGCTGGAATCAAAAGGTTTAACCCTTCCTCCTGCCCTTGCTTCCCCATCCATCACCTGCAGTGGCACAGTGACAAAGAATGCTTTAGAGACTGGGAGATGCTCACAAGCTAGCAGGATGCAGGAGAAGGCTGGCACATCTTATTTTGGCCAGCTGGGAAAGGAAAGACTTAAAAACAGCTTGGGGCCTAGTGTGTGCTTCCAGAACAGCAAGAGCATGTGCTACACTATTCACCCATCTTTGATATTCCACTTCCATCATCATCACAAAGAAGTAATCGATTAAAAATTAATATCCCAGTTCTGAGGTAATAGTATTATTTCCTAATAGGTTCCTTGCCAGCCACTGCAAGGCAGTAAATCTGACATGGCATGGTTATAAGAGGAAACATATAATATTTCACCCTTTTTTTAAATATCTACTCAAAATTCATCCCCATGCCTGTAGAAGTTTCCAGGTATAGGGAACCTTGTCCTCCCTTCTTAAGCAATGTAAGGAGCAGTAGTTAACAACAGTTAATTGTAATATTTGGCTTGATGAAGCCTTTTGCAGTGTTTGGCAACATCCTCATCATTAGAGACCTCCCTTCTCCCTGGGGTGCTTAAGCATCACCATCTACCCACTGTCCAACAATTATTTTTGTGTTAACTCCTGGCAGTCTTAGAAGGCTAAAGAGTGATAAAGGTCTCATACATTGAGTTATGACCTCCATTCAACCACTCTTCTTTAAAATTCCTTGACTAGATCATTCATAATCCATAACATGGAATTTCATCACCTTATTTATCCTCCCTAAGGATAAATATCCTTCCCACAACAAAAGGATGCTGGGAGCTGATACATTCCTGGTTCTAAGAGCTAGAGCAGGGGGTTTATCTCCCAATACCTCCCCAAATCTAGCCTCTGCAGTGCTCAGATTGAGTTATGTGCCCCACAGACTCAATGCTCAGCATTCTCAGGCCATTTGCTAAATACAAGCAGACTCTGTTCAAAGCAGGGTATTTTTAGACAGAGAGGGGATTTAACAATCAAAGGAGAAAACAGCAGCAGTCAAAAGAAAAAAATATTGACTTGTCCATTGTAAGCTGAAAAGTCTAATAATAACCAATAAAGTTCCTCTACTCCCCAGCCTAAAAGATATCTGCTTTTCAGATTAACTCATCGTTACTCAGGCTCCCTGCCTTCATTCCTTTAATGTTTAACACAATATATTAAAGCAGAAAACAATGCCCTCAGCTCCATTTCAGGAAGCACTATGAAGTAAAATATATCATAATCTGCCTCTTTATCTTTTCTCCAAGAGAATCTTTGCTCTCCTTCCCTCATAAACCTTCCTGGTAAACTGGCACTGCTGATTATCTCCTGCTCTCTGTTGGACTGGCTCTGCCATTTGCTTCCATTTAATCTCTTTTATTTTGCTTTGACCTTTTCGCTCTGAGGTTCAGTCCCCAAATTCCCAACAACCAGAAAAACAACCACCAGAGCACTTGGGGTTTGGACTGGGCACACTGTGTGCAGTCTCTTTCTGAAGACCAGTGCTGGAGACCTTCACTCACCTCCAGCTTCTGGACAGAGAGAAGGAACCACACACAAGGACAGACCTGTCCCTTGCACAAGTGTGTACATACCTCTGGTGAAATCCTCATCCAGCAGCATGGGTTCCTCCAGGTGTTCCTGGCTTCAGCCAGTGTCTGACAGCCCCACAGAAACTGGATTCTGTTTTACACTGGAAAGGGGCAAAGCTGAAAGCAAAGTTGACCAAGGGCAGAGTGAGGATCTGGCCTCCCAAGTGACAGCCAGGCTGCAACACAGCAGCACACAGAGCCCAGACCCCCTATCTCTCAGCCCTCTGCCTAAACCACAGGGCTATTAAGCTAATAGGCATTAGTGTATGACTTTTCCCACAGGAGCATTTATTTTCTTGTGTGGTTAACTGCTTTGTCTTGTATTTCTCACTGTCATTGCTGTGTTGGCATTCTGCAAACCTCCTTATTTGCTGTTCTTTGCCCTTCTCTCTTGGGTTTCTGTCTGCACTGCGATTGAGGTAGACTGAGGCGTATTTCATCTCACCTGCTGAAGTAATGATGTTTGCCATGAGAGAAAGGGTTTGATCAGAGAGAAGGAGAGGGAGGATTTAGACAGAGAAAAAGAGTGACAGGAACACGAAGGGAAAGTAACTCAGGCAGAGAGAAGAGATTGAAAATGTTGATTTGACATCTGATGCTTTGGAGAAATTCTCGGCCATATCTACTAAGCAGGAGCCTTTGTGCTCCCTTTCTAGCAGCAACAGGAGAGACACAGCAGCAGACACCTGTGCTGCAGACAGACCACAGAATATCTCATCCTCCAAAAAAGCTGTCTCTGTTCTGAGGGTTAAAATGCCCTGCCTGGATTTTGTGGGGTTTGCAAATCCTGGAAAACTGTATCTGGCTCCATTTTACATATTGCTACTTCTCTTTATTCTTTGTGCTTTGCCTTTTCCTAGTTCTAGCCAAAGAGTCTCTACAGCCTTGGCAAAATACCCTTGCTGGTTTATGCTTAGGGGAAGTGAATGCAGGAACAGAAAGCAAATCTTCTTCCTGATGGAGCTGTTTCTCCTTAGGCAACTCTGAGCTTCATTCCACATAGCCATAGAGATATATAAACCAGATGTGGAAACAAGTGGGTCATCCACTGCCGTGACCTGCTCTGCCCAAGCACTGCTGGCACTCTGCTGTATCATCACAACTAACTCACATATGGCTCAGAGGTATTCCTTCACTGTACAAGGAGCAGATCCAAAGCACAAGCAAGGGGAAAGGAGCTGGTGAGGGAAACTTCCAGCTGGATGAGGAGAAGTCATGATTCAAAATCCAGGTAGCTGCCCTGGGCAATACCAAAGCTCAGGGGAAGCCCTGATGCTGTCTAGAACAAGTGGAGACACTTTGCTTCCCAAATCAACAAAGGTTCAAGGATATTTTAGGCCTTAAATCTGCCTCTTCACCAGGATGGGATGTTACCTCTGAGGCTGGGCTAGCCCTGAGTGATGTATTACAGAGAAGAAGCATGCAGATATATACATGTACTCACCTGTACACCGTGCCACCCAGCAGGATGCTTCTGACAGGACACCTCCCTGCCAGGGCTCCCAAAATTCTCCACTGCAAAGCTGACAGAAAGCCACTGTGAATAGCAGTGGGTGGATTTATGGTTCATATATAGACACATAAATGTATTTCTATATCTCTTTATACATCATGAGGGCTGCCTTATTTCTGTCTGGGACCCTCTGGACAGATATACCTGCTTTTAAGCACATGGGCCACAGGTTTCACATAAAAACCACAGAGCATCCACACAGCAGATATGTTGTCAGGGAAAAGGTGACAGTACAGCTTAGGTACCTTATGTCAGGCTACACTGGATATCCAGGAAAAACAAGAAAAAATCTTAACATCAACCTGAACAATGATTTTTGTGAATAAAAGGGACAAGCCTAGGAAAAAAATGTAATGTTCCATTGCCTTTGTGTTTATTCATACAACTGTGTCTAATTAGGTAGGCAGGTGGGTTATATGGGATAAATAGATTTCACAGATTAAAAATTGCATAGGAAAATAAATGAAACATATTTAGTAGGCAGATTTGACATCCATATATCAGCTGCTTGAAGTTTCTCAAACCCATGAAACTCTGTCAATCATCCCCAGGAGACAGGTCAGTGCTGAGAGCACAAATGAAACAGCAACCAGCACACCACGAGGCCGTGTCTGTTCCAGATTCATGTGCCACTGCTCCCTCTCAGCCAGATGATGTCAGGATGAAGTGCTGTCACTCAAAGGTGACACTTTCCTTTGGGACTAGACAGTGCTAACGATCAATGGCATGGCATTTTATAGTGCTCCTTTCTGATACTGCCTACAGAGGTTACACACTCTTCGTTTCCACCACTTGTAACAGAAATGTGTGTTTGGCACACGTGGTCACTTGAAATGCAAAAAATAGAGAAAATAGAAATAACCTTCTCTTCCTACACAGCACTGACTTAATATGACCAGATGTGACCCCAAACTCAGTGTTGCCATAAAGACACTTGAATTCCAGCACAGTGTGACTGGAGAAAGAGAGATGTTGCCAAACAGGAACTTTTCCAGAGTGCCCTTAATTAAACCCAGCATGGCAGGACACAGATTTCTGCAGTTTGCATCTGTGGACTTTTTTGTATGAAATCCCTGATGCTCCCTCTGGGGATACAACTCCCCATGTGTCAGCAAGAAAAGGGAATGAGCACGGGGAACAGTGCAAACCACGGAGCAGCACTGCCACCCTGAGCTGCTCCTGTGGAGCTGCACAACAGCAACAGAGCAAGAAGTTCAGCTGCATAAGGCAACAGGATCTTGGTGTTGCCTGGTTTAGGCAGCAGCTCCCGCAGCCATGAAGAAAGCTTTTAAAGCTTCTGGCTTCAGCCAGACAAGTCACCAAAGTGGCACAGATGTATCTCATTCCTAAAGTCCAAGTAATACGTTAACCAGGCAAGGCACTCATAGCCGTGCTGTCTAGATAAAAGCCCGTCAGGTGTCAGCTGTGACACCAATCTGTCAATCCAGATTCCCTGCAGCAGAGCCATTGCTGAGCCTCCCAGCCCTCCTCTACAAATGCAGCATGAAGTGCTTGAGGGACAGAGGCTTTGCTTGGCATCATGGTATAAAGGCCCACATCTGGGCGTTTACCTGCAAACTGTGGCAGGGTTTCAACCCTGAATGTAGGATCTTCTCTCTCCTCACAGTGTACTATTCCTCTTCTACCAGGACCACCCTTCAAGCATCCTTCCTTGCTCACAACCTGCCTCCTGCAACTTTCCAAAGGGGTCATGCTGCTCCCAGGGGAGCTGGCCACCTCACAGGGACTCTTTTCCTTCCTCACTGGAGCTGAGCCATCTTGAAGGAAGAAATGTGCCCTTGCACAAGCGTTTCAGTAACACACTCCAGTCCTCTGAAGTGTTCATGGAGATATCCTGTCTGCAACACTCTGTGCAATGCTCAGCATGCTGACTCTTTAACATTAGGCTGAATTTAGGAGCGAAAAGTATGCTATTCTTTTTAATGGACAGGTCACTGCTATAAATCTGTCTTTTGTAAGTGCCTGGTGTGATCAGTGCTTTCACAACCTTTCAGCATGGCTATAACCAGTCCTGTGGCTTTCACTCACCGCAGGGTGTTGCAAATGGAGTACTTTGGTCCAGCAGCCCAGGCACTTTTACATCACCAAAATTTGCTTTGTCACAGAGTCCATTAAGGGGAAACGGTGCTGTGCTGCAAAGCAACTCTTCTGTACCCCTGTAAAATCATATAAATCTACCAGTCTCACTGCTGGGAGTGACTGCAAACAGGCTGAGGGAGTTCTGCAGAGAGCCAGGGCTATTAAGTGCTACTGACTGGACTTTAAAACACAGGGAGCTGCTGGTTCTCTTAAAGTCCATGTTAATGACCATAACACACACCCCCCAGCTCCTCATCAGAAAAGTTGGCCTTGTCTTCTATTTGCTGCTGAAAAACCTGCCCAGCGGCCATTATGCTCTGCCCTTCTTCATCTGATGGCTGGGCCACACAGTCCTGGGTGTGATCCATCCTCAGACAACAGAACTTTTATCCTCTGAAGAGTGGGCCATATGACTTGCTCCCCATAGTAAGTAAGCAGAAAAGAAATTGCAACTCTGGCGGTTGTAGGGCTTTATCCTAACTACAAAATGCTTTTCCCCAGCTGAGATGGGGCCCGTTAGCTTTCTTCCATCCCACCTCACAGACCAGTGACACCTGCCAGACAATTTCCAGCCACAGCACGAGACAGCATGCAAGGAGCGTGCCTTTTGCTGGGGCTCCACAGCCTCCCTCCCACTCTGATTTCTTCCCCCACTAAACTCAGAGTCCAGGCTGCAAGACTACAGGACTGAGGTCTTTGTGAGCTGTTTCTGCTGGAGGAAAACAACTGCTGCATGGTAGCAGACTGCGGAAGTCGGTGAGCCTACTGAACAAGGGACAAAGATAGTCCCCGGATAGGACAGTCCCTAAGACCAGAGATTCCTCCCCAGGTTAGGGTGACAAAAAGGGCTTCCCCCACGATGACTTGCTTTGGTATGTTAAGGTACCCCTGTTCTGCATCCCTGGTTGGCCCATTGACCTCCCCGCCCCTTGTTACCTTATATGTCCCTGCCCAAGAAGGTTCTCCACTCCCTGTTCCCCCATTGGCCCTTGCCCCATCACCACTCCCTCAGAGTTTCCCTATTGGTTCCCTTACCCTAATCCAGCCTGTGTACTGCCCCCGTGCCCTCACATCATTGCTCTCTGATGCGCTCTCTGCTCCCATTTTTAAACCTGGGCCCTGCCATGTTCTTTGTCTTTGTCCCTGGAAGCCTTCACACGTGTGGCTGCAATAAACCTCTCGTGGAGCTGTATAGGAAGACCCTTCCTGTCTGTTTGCCATCGACCCATTTTAAGGAGCTGTCTGTGCGCGGGTGTGCGCGGGTACACGTGGGTGAGTGTGTGGTGCTCCTGCCGAGCAGCTTCGCTAAGGAGATGCTTTAGGAAGCTCACGGCACCTCACTATCTGGCACCGACAAGCCGCCGGAGATCGAGACAGCAGGGTCATAGCAAAAGCCCCAAATGCCACAGCGGCGAGTCCTACAAGAGCCGTAAAGGAATGGGTTTGCAAGCAAGGACTCATCCCTGTCAAAGCCCAGCTCCTGAGCCAGCCAGGACCCTGGTTGTAGCAGGAAAGCAAGATCTGAATGTCATAAGGAAGAATTAAGTGTAAAAGAAGCTGTAAGAGGAGGGCATCATTTGTTCTTGTATCAGACAGCTGAAGGCGGCCTGCTGCCATGTAGTCTTGAATTTGAAGAAGCAAAATCATATCATGATGTCTCTAGTACACTGAAAGACATTTTGTCCCTTCTGCAATGGCTTTTATAAGAGAGACATGTTCCTTCCAGGCTGTCCCAAAAGGAAGATCAACCCCTAGGAGACACATCATGCTATCCTACCATGATACTGGACTTTTTTGACAGGTTTCCTGCTGAGAGAACATGAATAATATTACTTCTGGAGATGAGAAGAAGCCCATCTCATCCCACAGGAAGCCATATGTGTTAGTGATTTCTGACAGAAACTGTCTAACAGAAACTGGACACAGTGGCCGTCAAAACCTGTTCAGGGACTAAACAGGACATGGGGTGAGAGACCTCTAAACCTGCCTCACCTGCTGTGTTCTTAAGAGCCTGGAACTCCATGACCTCCTGTGTTTATGCAGCAAGTCTGGGGCAGGGCAAGGACTGAAGCCAGCTCTCCCGAAGCCTGTTGCAGCTGAACTTCCTTTTTTGACCCACCTACCCTTATTTAGAGATGATCTTTAATATTCCAGAGGCAATCCTTTATCAATGGCAAGGACACCAAATCATACATTTATTTTTTTTACTCTGGCATTGGGTATTTTTGTAGCTGCCAGCTCTCCATGACACATGACCAACATTTCTTCTTGAAAATGGGACTACTCAGAAGCACCTTGGCATCTCTGACAACAAAACACTCATGATTTTAGCAGGCTTTAGGCATGGAGGCTTCTTAGTAAGTCCCCACAAGTATTTATCTGAATCTTCCTGCACATAAAACACCTTAGAAATCCAGCCCAAACATCACACTGTAGCCTCCCACTAGGATGTCTGAATAGTTGCATAATTGACATGAAAACCCAGCAGCCTCTGTGCAATTTCCCAGCTGACAGCTGCTTCCACTACAGCAGTGCCTACGTTTGTGTGAGTATCAAAGGGGGACAGCTTTTGTATATCATCACATTTGGCCAGAAGATAACTAAACAGCTATCAAAGCTGAGACATGTAACAATACAGATAACAGAAGATGGTTTCAAAGTACAACACAATTCACCCTTTTTCCCCTCATTTTCTTTGCTTATTTTTCCATTTTCTTCCACTCAAGCAACTGCCTAGTGACTACCTTGCGCCTGAAGACAGGTGAGGCAGAGGTGCTTTAGGAGTGCTGCTGCTGTGAGACACTTCATGTGTCCCAAAGGCTTGGCCTGGCTACCTGTCCTGCAGAGAAGGGCTGCTGAAACATTGCTCTCTTTGCTACTGTTGTGCCACTGTGTCCCTTCACCTTCAGCTGGGGAGAGCCCAATTTTGCTCTCTGCAGCTCGAGATCTTTCTGCTCAGCCAGTGTGATGGTTGGCACCAGCCCTTAGCACAAAACCAACCCCTCAGTTTTAAAAACTAGGCTGGGTCCCATCCTTCCTGGAAGGCTGACATGGTCTGTTGAAGCATCCATGTCCCTAAGCTGTGAAAACTGCTTGGATGAACAGTACCGTGCACAGGGAGGGCAGAAGCAGGAATGACTTCAGTGCTGTGCATGCACAGTCTGTTACACACACACACAGAGGCTGCAGGTCAGTTGCTACAGACTCCCCACAGAATGGTGCAGCCACGACAGCAAACACCTTAGGAGGTTAGGTCTTCTTCAAGCTACATGTAATCCTTTCAGTGGCAGCATCACTTAAAAAAAATCACCTACACATTAATTAAAAGAGGGTATTGGAAAAACCATTCCTCTCCCAGTGCAAGTGTTTGAACAGATCATAAATGAGGCCTTGCAGGAGTTAAAGAGCACCAGAACAGCAGAAAGTTCAAGTGGAAATGAAAAAAAGTCATTACAGATTAAACTGGCTGTGTAAAACCCCCAAAGCTTAGAATTAAAAGCTTTTAAAAAGCCTTGCATGGACTCACTGACTCATCAAAATTTAAAGGCAGAATTATTCCAAAGGATATGCTAACAGACCTTTAACTCAATGATGGAGAAAGAAGTGGAGCAGGAGAGGATTTTTAAAAATTTTTTTTAAAAATCCTTTAAAGTCCCTGATAGACTTGGGCTAGTCAAGCTGCTGATAGCAGCACTGCTGAGTGGCTGTAAATCCCATCTTCAGTGTGGAGCATGAGACAAATGCACAACTGGAAACTTCATGGGAAGTTGCTGCAAAAGGCTTGAGCATGCTGGCTCCCTCCCACTGCCTTCTTCCAAGCAGCTCACCTCTCAAGGGCTTGCAGCCACCACGCCTGAGGTAGGGGCCCTGGAAGGTCGTTAATCCAAAGGTATTCATGCTATACCCTGTGCTGTATCCACAGCTGCATCCAGGAGTCACAGCAACCAGCAGGATGCTGCTGGCTGTGACCCTGAACATTGGCTTTCATCAATTTCCCCTGTCCTTTCATGCTCTTTAGCCTAATAACTATATTGAATTTCAGGTCTGGGTACATATTGCTGGAGATCCAGAAAGAGAGCTCAGAGAGAAACAGAGGTACAGGAAACCCAACTTTAGTACCTGAAAGTATCCATAGGAAATTTTCTTTTGGGCATCTCGATTCATATTGAAAAGCTTGGGCTTTAGCTCTTTCTCTTTCTGAATATTTTATTAGGATCACAGCAGTTGCACTTTCTTTCCCCTTGAGTTTCTTAACACACACTAAGATCTACAGGATTCCCTCCTGCTGCTGGAGATAAAAATGGTGCAAGCCAAGGGCTCTGCTTAGGGGTGCTCCATACGTAAGCCAAACAAAGCTGGTCAGCACTCCAGCTGTATCACCTTACATCAAAAACAAAAAAGCTTTATTAACAAAATTGTAAAATTTTGTAGAATATTTGTAGTAGAAATACTATGTTCTAGCTTTTTGATTTTCTACTTTTCCACAATAACATTATGCAATTAAAATCAGGAAACAGATGTTTGTCCTAAAAACAGAAAAGCTGTAACAGAAAAATACAGAAAATATGAGTTCTGTGTTTGGCAGAGTGATATTGTACATCAGCTCATTAAAACTGAGTTTTAACTTTTAATCTCAATTTGCTTTTAAGGCAAATTTGGAAGTTTCAGGCTAGCCCAGAAATAGAAAATCAAACTTTTGTTCTAATTCCAATCCACATTCATTCCTGCACCACATTCATCACCCAGAATTTGTTGTATCAGAACAATAACAGCAGAGGAAGACCCCATTCTTGGCTTCTGCCCGTATTTCCAGCATTAATAGGCAGTTCTTGAGAAAGCTGCAATTCCTACAAAGGGATTTGGAAAATACACACAGGACACTTTGATTCTGCTGCTATGGCCTCTTCATGTAGTCCAGGTTCTCTGAATTGTACCTAACCCTGTTGCAGATCCCACAAAAAGCCCACATAAGATAATACAGCTTATAAAGAGCTTGCGTATCAGAATGAAACACAGTCAGGCCAACAGGCCACAAGAATGACACCTGGAAGGAGGAAATCAACAACACAGTCTAATTTCAGGCAGAGAAGACCTTCCTGGCTGTCTCACACACTCATCAGGAAGCCATTTGTTTATCCATTATTATTATTATTTATGATAAATGGAGTGTGCTGTAAACCCAAGGCCGGAAGAAGCTGTGCAGCTGGAATAAGATGCTCCTCAGATGGCTGCTCTGGGGAGACTGAAATGTTTTTGCAGAGCTAATTGCCTCATAAATTGGTTTTATTCTCCTGGCTGAGGCTAATGTCTTCTTTTAAAGTTAATAAAAAGAACTCAATTTGCTGATTGTTCTGGACTGATACTAGCAAAAAGAGCTGCTCAGGGACTCTGGAAGGGCCCAGACAATTCCTCAAAGCCACTGCAGCTTGGATGCTAAGTGGTGACAAGTAAGGTGTTCCCTGTCTGCTATTTAATCTGCTTTCCAGTGATGCTGTCGCGTTGTGTGCCTTGGGTATCCCCAAAAACGTCTGAGGGGGAGAGATTATAATTGACAGCCTCCTGTAGCAGACTCCAGGGCTCGGGGATTGAGAGAACAGAGCACATGTTTGTGCCAAAGGAGCATGTTATCAGCAGGCATGATGTGAGCTCATGTCCCAGCAGCGCTCCGACCCACACCAGCCTCAGGCAGCCTCGTGCAGCATCACAGCCTCCTCACACCCACACATTTCACTAACATACCACTTAAAAATGCACCCCTCTGCAGGTCAAACTCTGAGCAACTCTGCAAAGGTTTGTCAAATGGGGCCCGTAGAGTTACATCTAAAACTGGTGCACACTGACAAACCCCTCACAGGCAGGTCCTGTGTCCTGCCCCACCAGCCCCTGAGCCCGGGGCAAGTGGAAGAGCATCAGCACGTACATTTTTGCCCTGGTCAGGTAAGAAACAAACTATTCCCAGCTGCTGATCCTGACCCCGACATCCAGAGTAAAGTGTGAGCCCCTCACAACACAAATTCCCTGCCCTTCCAGTCAGGAAGTAGAGGAAAACCCTATCCATTACCATGCCATGTGTGGTGCCTGGATGCTCCACACAACCATTGCAGACACACCAGCTGCAGCCACCATGCCTACGGGATCTCTTTGATAATCTGAGATAACAGAAGGTCACAAACCCACAGCTTCTTACACGGACACAAATTTCTTGGGAGTTAAGCAGGGTCTGACTCTGGGAGGAAAACTTCAGCAGATATCCAAAAAGACTGCTTAAAACTTGGTGCCCCTTGGACCCCCAAGCATTAAAAGGATCAAATCCTCTGCTAGTGCTGAGCACAGGGAATTCAGCTCTGATGCTGAGCTTAATTAAATAGAAATATGAAGTAAGAAAGAAAGGGTAATTAGATAGAAATGCAGAGTTACAGGATGTGAATGCTGATCAACCTAATAATAGACAATAATGCTGGTAAAGGGAGTTAAATGGATTGTTTAATGCATGGAATGATCTATAGTATATAATATATAAAGTACTTAACAGTAAACATTTAATTACCTCTTCAGTTGCATTTTTCTTTACTGCATGGAGAAAAAGTGCTTCATAAAAGAGTTACTGGATGGGAGTAATTTACAGTCCTGCAAAAACATCTGTATCATATGGGAAAGAGCAACAATTTGTCAGAGACACAGCAGAAAGCCTGAGACAGGGAGCAACGCCGGGAGCTGCCAGATAGGGCAGGGCAAAGCAAATTAAATACCTGTCCTCCTGATCTGGTACATCACTGCCTCTGGGGTGCAAGAGGCACAGCCTTCCCTGAAGTGCCTCACACAGGAAAGAGGGCTTCGGAGGCAGAAGATGGACATGACACTTCACAAGATGGCTTCAGGTGAAACTTGCTGAGGATTTAGGAAGGTGGCCGCTTGTCAGAGAGGCACAAAGCCAGCTTCTGCTGTGCATTATGGGGAAAGTTCTTAGGGTGCTGGAAACATCTCTGGTTAATGTAATCATTAAGTGCAAAGCCATGGCCCAGCCACCAAAACACCCTGGCTGCTCCCAGCACAGATGCTCTCAGTCTGAGCTTTCCTCAGATTTCCCCAGAGGAGCCAGCCAGAATTCTGGCATATAGAAGGTGTTTTTCAGACCTTCGGGGGTTTCATACTGAGGCAAGGAGCTCACGGATGTCACGAGTGCCTCCATGTGGCCAGCTCACTCCTAAGGCATCATCGCCTTCAATAGCAAATACAGCACTTTGTGCAAAATCAATAGTCAGGTCTCTCCTGGAGGCCTCTAATAGAGATGTACGGAGGCAATTCTGGACATTAGAGAGGGGAAGTCACTCTAGGAGGCTCTCACAGGTCTCTGAATTGGAGATAGGAGAAACTACAGCCTGTGGCACAGGAGTTTCTGAACACGCGTCACTTCTGCCATAATTGCCCACATCGTGACTGTCACAGAACATGCCCTAAAGGGGCACATGATTCCCTCTGGGACACAGAACAAGGCTTGCACTCCTCACAGGCACAGCAGCAGTCTCAGTCTCATCACATTCATTTCACACCTTGGGCTGTGTCATGCTGCTCAAACAATGCAAATATGTGCAATTTAATTTTAATATCTTGCACTCCTGCTAGAGCTTCTCTTTCTCCTATCTTATTGCCAAGCTGCTGGGACAGAGGTGATCACTTGCACTTGGTGGAGTTCAGCCCTCTCCCTGGCAGGGTCACATGTGGAGTGGATTGCTTCCTCATCACTTGGATTTCAAAAGGCACCCTTGCTTTCATGTCCTCGTTACTGCACGGCTCTGTCACCTCCGGTGCCTGATGCAGCATAGGTGGCACCTGAGTTTCTATATATTAATTCATGAGGAAGTGCTGAGACAAGCAGAGTACGTGTGAAGAAGTCAGCCTCAGTAAGAGGGAGCACGAGCAAGACGTGAGATAATGCCAGTTCTAGGAAAAGGAAAGCTGATATTAGATTGGGGCTGTGCCAGAGTTGCCTAGCTGACTTTGATAACTAACAAGTTCCCTTACAGATCTATTCTCCCAGCATCCAAAAAAACAGTCTCACCCCATACCTCTCAGCAGCGCATGAGAACAGCTCACAGAGTCTGCCCATTGCTCCTGGCAGGGGGCTACACGTTGTCCAGTGAGAAGCGATGCCTATTCCATTACCTGCACCACAGGGCCAAGGAGAGCAGCCTGGCCATTAACTGCCCGTGATGAGCTAATTAATCATGGGCACTTGCTGAATTCCTGTTCCCACACTGTTATTAATGGCTCTGTGGATTGGGCTATGCAGCAGAGGCTCCTCCACCTGCTGAAGCAGCAATTCTGCTCTGCAAAGGGAACCAGCTTCACCCAGCCAGCAAACAGGAGAAATTGCTGAGTGCTGCCCCAAACTCCCATCTTCTCCTCCTCAGCATTGCAGACTGACTCCTAGCTCCACACTGGGGCTCAAGCTTCCTGTCACGGGGTCTTCCCAGGTGGCATGGGCTCCTGCTGAAGGACAGCCCCAGTACCAACCTGTCCTTTCATGTGGGTATGTCATGGAGTGACTGACACCACCCACTGCCAGTCCCTTGCAGCACATAATACCCTGGCTTTCACCTTGCCCACTCCCAGGCACTCCAGCCTCACCTGGTGCCACATGTGTCTCCTCCAACTTAGAGGCTTCCTTCTCCAGCTGTGTTCCCAGACAGAAGCTCAGTCTTCCCTCAGTGTGATGAGGGCTGTAAAGGTTGGACCAGGGACCCATGAGCCTGATCATGCTCCAGATGTGCTGCCACGGCTTCTGTGGCCAGAGCCTGCACATGGCCAATGAGGCCTGCTTGTTTGCTGCAACAAAATATCACTGGGAATGAATTAGGCAGCTGAGCAGAGACTCTGACAATGAATTATTCACTGCTCCCACTTGTCTGTCTTCTCCCCTCCCATTTCCTTTGTATTTCTAGGTGATGGGAATGAAACTGTGTGAGGAAGGACATGCAGAAGGCATTCATAGGGTGCCACTGGGTCTTGCTCCTGACCTGTGAGCTTCCATCTGCAGCAGAGCTGGCCTGTCTCAGCCTCACAGGAGCCACCATGCCAAGACAGAGCCTGAGTCACCAACTGCAGTCATAGTTCAGGGACAGCCTGCCTCTTGCTCTCCCTCTGCTGCAAGATGTGACTCAGGTCCATCCCAGTGCCATAGAGGGGAGAGGCTAAAAGGCTGTCTGAAAGCAAAGGAATGGTGCAAGCACAGTCTGGCCAGCTCCCCAAGCTGGCTCCAGGGCTTGTGGAGCTGCATTCTAAGGCAGCGGACTCTGGCAGTCCATCCATCAAAGTGCTAACTGGCACCAATCTACATCAGATCCCAGTCTGGCCTTTGGCCAACGCTTGCTATTTACACACCGAGTCCCATGTGCAGCTGTGCCAAGCCTGTTTGGAATCAGGCATTCCAAGGGAGTGGCCCCAAAGCAGTCAGCTATGAACTGTGAGTCCCTCTTATCCTGTCCCTCAAAGGTCCCCAGTCCCTGTGGTTGATGGGCACAAACACCCCCTTTCCATTTACAAAGGAAACGTCCCGTTTAAAGAGCTGACCCCAAAACTAGCCTGGGAACTGAGCTCACGCAGGTGTGGCAGCAGGCCAGAGGGAGCTGAGAGAAGTCTGCCCAGGTGGGGCAGTGTCCTTGCTGTGTCATACTCCCACCAACAGACTTGCCTTAGAGGATGAAGGTCACATCACGTTGGGGTCAGTAGCTAATAAAAAGGAAAGGTCTCAAATCCTTCCCTACACTACATTCATTTGGTGTCACCATCAACTGGAACAGAGATGGCTGCCACAAGACCTTACTCTGCTGTTGTAAGGACCAGCATCACCATCTCCACCCCACGTTTGTAAGAACTCCCAGTGTTAAAGGTGCCTGGACACCAAACCTCTACGAAGCTGCTCACCTCTGTGGGGAGAAAAATGTCCTGAATTGTTTCAGCATTTTAATATAAAGGTACAAAAAAACCAGAGAGAGAAACTGACGCAGGATTTAGGATGACACAAATTATATTTCTGAACATCAGCAAGAAACAAGATGGGACAAATTCATCTAGTACTTGTGGAACTGGGCATCACAGCTCTAAATACAATGGGAATTGTTCAGCTTTGTTTAAACAAAACAAAATTAATTAAAAATCACTCGACCCCCAAACATTTCTCAGGTCATTGTGATTAAACTCAGAGACTGAATTAACAGAAGGAAAAGAGATTGCTAATACATTGCCAAAGTCGTTCCCACTTAATTCAGCTAAAGAGAAGCAATAAGCCCAGGACTGCATCTGGCAAGTTTCAAGTAGGGACCATGAAATGCAGACTAGGGTCACAATTAGTAGAATAAGCTGCAAAAAGAGGTGAAGGAATTATAGCCATAGGACACATCAAAGTACAAGCTCATACAGAGCAGTCTTCACAGCTGTAGTTTCTCCATTTGGTTTCATAAGCAAAATTTCCGAGTCTTCTAATTCTCAGCCCCCATGTGTCAACTAGACCGGATGCTTTTGCGAGTGCTGGTGACATAGTCCAGCTCTGGCAGCACCCAGGACTCCTTTCCATCAGGAGTTATGCAAAAAGGTGTGAACCAGAGCATGCAAGCAGAGATGTGTCTGCACCAGTACCAGGTGTGAGGGTACCTGTGTGGCAAGGAATAGCTTCCCTTTGGCAGTCCAGAGAAGAAAAGCTGTTGCTTGTTTTCCTGATATCAGCACTACGAAGCTGCATTGTGTAGGATTTGCTGATGGACTTGTTTGTGCATCTTCTAGCTTTGCACTTTTGGCTGGTGGGATGTGGCCTATGCCACCATCATCCTCAAACAACATGGGAGAGGCTGGGAAGTGAGAGGAGCTGGAGAGTGGGACCAGATGCTGAAAGACAGAGATGCTACTGAAATTAGACGTGACTGTGTTAGATGCACACAGGCCTTGTCTGTGGGAGATCCATGGGTCTTCTTAGAAAGGGCTGAGAGACACCTCTGCATCTTCCAGATGAGGACATTCACTGTTTTGGGGCATTGATTGCACAGCATCCAAAATACCTGTGGCAGAGCATTGCATCTGTCTGGCTCAGAGCAGAAAAGAGGAAGCTCTGAACTCAGTGCCCTTGGCAGGCAAGAGGCACTTGTTATCAGCCTGACCATGCACATCTTGGCCATTCATATTTTGTTCTCAGCCCTAGTTTCTCCCTGAAACCAAGAGGTGAGGGATTCAGTGCATCAACCCAAAATGAAAAAGATAATGGATCATCCTTCCATCCTCCCTCACCTCCTTAGCCTTGGGCTTCTTCCCTCCAAGAGGCCACTGCAAAACTTAATTGAGCTGTTCCAGGCAGTATATGGAGTCCTCACTAGTGCTCCAGGTCCCCTTTGACTTGGGGCTGTCTGCCTTGGCCATGGTCTTAGGATAGTGGGTCAGGAAAGGGTTCTGCAACTGTGAACAAAGCTTCAAGGATTGTGGCACAATTCACACAAAGCAGCTGGAAATAAACCTGCACAACCCCTTTTACTGCATCACATCAACAGCCAATAAAAACAAAGGTGATAAAAGCAGACAGCTGAGGAGTGCCCATGGAAAATAGCACAGAGTATGGGGGAGTCTTGCCTGGAACACCACACTTATCTTTACCCTGGGACCTTTCCTTAACTCTATCTAATAGATATATTACTGACACTGCCAAGATAGAAAAAGGGGGGGAAAGCAATGCCTTATTTCCTTCTTATCAGCTGGGTAAATACTAATTCCTTCTTCATACTAGGATTAGGCTCAAATTGGAGTAGTATCATAAATCTGTAACCAAACTGAGGCCAACAGAGCAAGAATGCCTTTCCTAGCCTGGCTACCAAACCAGTCAGTGGCACGGGATGAGAGATGCTTTTATTGTTCACTCAGTAGAACAATCAAGTGGAAGATTATTAAATGGGGAAAACAGCAGCTTTGATGGGCCAGATAGCAAGTAATCCCTGAAATGTGTCCAGTGTATGTGTCAGTGGAGCAGAACTAGGCTTCTTTGGGTTCTCTTCAGTGGATAATGTATTTGCAAAAAAACACAGTTTAGGGTTAACTGAAACCAGTCATCAGATTAAGAAAAAAGGCAAAGGCAAAAGGACTGCTGACTTCAAAACATTTTCTTTCAGCATTTTCAAAACAGAAGGTTTCACATTTTTGCTTCAAAGCAATTTGTTGCAGCCCAAGACATAACGTTTGTTAAAAAGTTAAAATGCAACCCTAAAATGAATGTTTCATTTTGGTATTAAAGGATTTGTTTGCTTTTTTCAACTTTTCCCTTTTTCACTCCACTGAGAAAATGGAAAAAAATTGTCTCAGGTCACCCTTACATTTTTTCTCAGATTTTTCAGTTCAGCCTGCAAACTGAAAAACCACTGTGGGCACAGCCTACTTGGGAGTCTACTGTCCCTCTTTCTATTTGAATCAGACCTAAACCAAAGAAGATGGGAAGTTCATTTCACCAGGTAATACCAACCAGAATCAAGGTATTTAGGAGATGTAAGAACACTGAAAATGGGAGGAGCCATGGCTGTTTACAAGGGGCTGAACATGACCCAGGAGACAGATCTCCTGGCTGTAAAGAACACTGCCATCTACAAGTTTCCTGCTATGCCATCCTACTTTCATATAAGGCAATTTATAAACTGTGGGTCTGATCCCGCATTTTCAGAACCTGACTGAGATGTGCTGACACCACTTATCTGTGAGCAATGCAAGATCCAGGTAACCCACCCTAACCTGCTCTAAGCAAGGGGGCTTGGGGGTTTTGGGGTTGGGGGAAGCAAATGGAGAGAGACACAACACTCTCCCCACCAGCAACACTGGAGCATCACTCACGTGACCTGAAAACAACATCCCTTTTTTGCAGAGTGCTACCACTTCTGCAGGGACAATACAGTACTGGATAGTTGCTCTGCAAGCTCAATAAAATGAAAAGGCCTTACAAGGATCTTTGTTGGGACAGTCATCTGGTTCAAACACAGCAGAGGACAACAACAGCTAAAAAACCCACAATAAATTAGGTATCAGCACAGCTTTCTAAATGGTCTAGAACAGTTACTACAAGACAAAAATCACAGCTCTGGTACTTAGAATCTTGTCCTTTTCTTAAAAAAACAAAGCTATTATCCACAGGTTTTGCATAAAAATAAACATTTTAAGCTGACGGCATTATGTTAATTGGATCAACCCGCTTTTTAATATATATATATTTCTATGTATATTTAAATGTATATTTTATATGAATAATCTTTAAAGGAGTAATGGGAGTCACAAATGCATAAAAATAGATATTTTGGGGGGAAAAAAAGAGTAATAATAAAGACAACCCTGATGAAAAAGGAAAAAAAAGTCAAACAGGGCAGTATTCTAAAGCAACAACTCACTATACTTTAACTTGTGGAGTCCAGTCCTTCTGTATTGTGAGCAGTTACTCCTAAATACTATTGGGGTTTCTAACAGTGATGAAAAATAAATTCCTGCATATTTTTTCTTTTAAAAAGGAAAAGGGGGTTGGGTATATAGGACAGATTTAATGCCTGTTACGTTGCTGTAAATAACTAGCATGGATCATCTCCCAAGCTGAAAGCAGCAGGAACTCCAACAATGCTTGCATTTATAAGAATATATTTTCTAATCAAAATCAGATCTGTTCCTCCAAACTAAGTATTTTTTTAAAAAACACAATTTTTGCCCTACAATATTTTTCTGTTGTTCTACAAATAATCCAAACAGATTGGAAAAGGTGAGATTTTCAGTACTCTGTCAGCATTTTGTGCAGCTTTGACAAAAGCCAACTCCTACCAGTTTGGAAGATTATTTCAGAGTGATCCTGAGCATAGGGTAACCTCACTGTTAAAAATCCCTTCAGGGCAAGACGATCGTAGGGGAGGAGGGGAAGCTGTAAAAAATTAAAATAGCCTGACTTGCTTGCCAGCTGCATCAGTATTCAAGTAAAGTTTATAAAGTACCTTTGTGGGACTTTAGAGTCTTGGAGAGTCAGACCGGCTTATATTAACAAGTGTAATATGCACTTAGAAACAGCCTTGTCATCTGCTTGCCTAAACTAAAAAAAAAAAAAAATTCAAAAACAAACAGAAGCAAAGGAAAGGTAAAGGAAAGGAGTCAGCATCAGTATTAGACTGCAGAGTGTCTTCTTGACACTGACACTTTGATATTCTTGCCTTCCTCTCTAATGCATTACAATAGCATGAAGTCACACAGCCATTTTAAACGAGCATTTCAAGAGTCCAGTTTTCATAGAGGTTAACTTGATCATCAGCACAGCACTGGAGAAAGCTGATCTAACAATATTTCACTTACAGAACTCTTCAAAGGAAAATAAGAAATACAATTCCACAAAAAACAATGCCAATGAAAAGCACAGAAAGCAATTTGTTTTTTCTCAGTGTTTTCTCTTTGATATTCTTACAGAAAAAAAAAAATTCTTCCCTTATCTCTGTCTTTAAAAGCAAATTTTCTAACCAGTAGATTTTAGAGCTATTTCCCATCTACATGAATCTAAGCTTTTCTGAAACCACCAATAGGTTTGGGTTTGTTTTTTGGGGGGGATAGGGGATGAGGATGTGTGTGGTAGAGGATTCCCTCTCCTAAATTTCAAAGACATCCAAATGGCATCTATTTGTTTTGTCTTGTTTTTCCTCCTGATTATGTCCATTCCCCTTAGGATTTCACAGGCCAACACTACTGTGAGAATGTAGGTGTCTGCATTTGAAAGAACTTTGGACTGAGCACAGCTTCACACATTTCACCTTCTTCATGCCCTTTCCATGTAGTTTCTTCTATCTTGACATGTATAAAATCACAGTTTATGTAACATTGTTTTAAAGGAAGAAAATAAAATACACACACACACACATACATTGTATTGGTGAACACTATACACTAAATTTTTTTTTCAACAGCATAACAGAAAGTTTGGCCTACTGTAGGTTGAAGATGTAGGGAAGGCTGAATTTTTATGGTTGCCATGCAAGCCACCTTCAAGACAAAACAGATTAACCCACCCAAGAGCAAATGCAGCTTCTACTCTCCAGCTGTTCGACAAATACTGCCTTTCCAGGAATCAGACTGACATCTGACAATTCAGTCAATGCAGTACTTGGAGAACCTCACTGAGTTGCTTCTGCATCAGTCCTTTGAATCCAAATGCTGTTTAAACCAAAGGGGAAGAGGGTATCTGAATTGCCTTATTATTATTAATATGTATATATTTCAATAACACTTTGAATTTCAATTAACTTCTGAAACCTTGCTCTTTCAGAAGAACACACCCTTTAAGTTGACATTTTTTCAGGCTTCTATTCCTTTAAAATTCTCTCTTCTTTTCCTTTCGTTGTTCTTTTTCAATTATCTACCAGAAAACTTGCTTTCTTCCAGCAGAAATGCAGCTGGTGGACTTGGACTCTCACTGCACCCGTTCTGTGAAATTCTCAGGGAAAACCCCTCGGCATTGGTCAAGTTCCTTATGCTGGATCCAGTCAGACTCCTTCACACCCATCAGCCATCCTTCGTCCTGGAGGAGAAGACAGAGATGAGGTGCTAAGGGATATAGATGTGAGCAGGGATTTTTATTACACAGTGCAGGCCAAGGAGATGCCAAGGGATTACCAAAGCCATGCTCTTACTTGGCTTGGAGACAATCCAGGAGGAGTATGGGGGAAAAGGAAAAAATGCTTTTGTTTCCTTTTAAACAGAGAAAAGGCTACATCCCACCAGAGTTGGTACCAAAGCTCCCATCTGACCCAGACTGTGCAGAGACACAGTAAAAAGTTAGAGCAAGCGTAACAGAAATACATCAAAAATTTACACCCACTGAAGCAGAAGAAATTCTGCCAAAAGAGACTCCAGAGCTACAGGATGGGAATCACCTATCTCATCCTTCACAATCCAGACATGAGGGGCCTAGCATTCTCCATAGCCATAAAAGAGATGGGTACCTCCAGCATGTAATTCACCCCATTCATCTCAGGTACAAGTCTTTGGAAAGGATGAATCAGCCCCGGAAGGTGCTCTTCCTTCTCCAGTCAGAGCACCCAGATGATTTGGATTTTAGAGGTGGTACAGGCAAATCAGTCTTGTTTGCTATGCTGAAATCCTGATCTATGGGAACTGGGAGCTGAGGAGCTCAACCCCTCTACCCAAAACCCAGCAGTCTGTTTGGTCTGATGCAAGGTGCAGTTAGCTAAACTCCCAAATTTTGGCTACATGTGATTTAAGATTCAGGGTCTCTCAGTAACATCTTCCCTAGCCTCCAACCTATACATCTATAAACACACATGAATTTTCACTGAGGCAAAAGGAGCCCTGATTGGTAGAACCTGCTTATGAGCAGAACCAGACTTCCCAGCCTGCAGGCTGTCTAGCATTGATATTTCTGCTCCATCCTAGGCACATGAGTGAGATATTCAGAGTACTCAAGCTATTCAAGGTGAGAGGGGTCTGCAGTGAGCTTGCAGCTCAGGTGTGCAACCACTCCATTCTCTGCATGCCTTGGAGCTGCCACCACAGAAGCTCCCATTCAGGGTGCACACACCCCACTCATTTGCAATGGGGCAGCCTATGGGTTAAGAGTGCAGCATGAGACATGAGAGTGGCACAGCTCCCAGAGCCTGCAGGCTCACTTAGCCCTGCTACCTTGGACTGGAACACTCAGGAGACATCATGGGAATGACACGAGATGGGAGCCCATCTGCAGCAGCCAGCTGCAGGGGCTGTAGAAGGATTGACATGCCATAAATCAGGAAGACAAACAACGAGGCAGAAGACACTGGGCCCAAGTGTCTAGAAGGCAGCTTCCAGCTCACAGCATGTCAGGCACAAAAGCTCATCCATCTGCACATAGTGCTGTGCCATACAGCATGCATGTATCACTCCCACCACATCCTGCTTTGAAG
The DNA here is from genome assembly GCF_017639235.1 of Corvus kubaryi. Taxonomy (NCBI): domain Eukaryota; kingdom Metazoa; phylum Chordata; class Aves; order Passeriformes; family Corvidae; genus Corvus; species Corvus kubaryi. Next base: position 13,978,086 of record NW_024581135.1, read on the forward strand.
GGTCTCCTCGGCTGTAGGGATTAGACACGAGGACCTAGACTGGGCCTTGACAATTTTAAACCACGTCACTTGAAGTGCCAGCTTAGAAGTATTGCTGCCCTCAACCCTTTCTCCTATCAAATGCCCTAAACCCTCTCTTCTATCAAGAGAGATGCATCCAGGCCTGGATGATGTACCCACAAAGTGACACCTAAGCTGCAAGGTGGGGACATGAATCAGTCTATTATCCTATGCTCCCTCCACTCACGTGCACAGTTCATGCACATGTTAACAGCCAGCAGTTCCTGGCTGGGTACGGTCGAGGTTAGGGAAATGAGCTGTAACACAGGATACACTGTAGAAGGGTTAGAGGGCTTCAGTGCAGCTACAGAGTCATGTTAGCAACACTCAGAGCTCACCCTCTGCAGCTTGGAGAGTCTCGAGTTCATGGCTGTTGCACCCACATCCAGCTAAAGTGCAAACACAGGGCGTTGAAAAACTCTGCTCCAAAAATGCCACCTGCTCCACAAATGCCATCTCCTACCACAGAAACTGGGGGAGCTGCCACTCATTTCCCATATAGAAAGCTTTCCGAGAAAGAAATGCTCACAAGCGCCTGTGGAGGGCAGTCCTACCTAGTGGGGAGTCTTGTCTCCAGAAGGAATCACTGTCTGTTCCCCAAAAATTCCCCCCCCCCTCTAGCTGTGTAGGAACTGTTGGCATTTTACAGCTCCACTTCACAAGCATCAGCGTGATCTGCCTCTATAATTCACAAAGCCAAACAGCTGGGCCACAAAGAGGATCCACATCTTCTGAGGCAGCGAACTACCTCACCTTCCCTTTACCCCTTGTGGAATCCAGGTCTTATCTGAACTTGGCCAAACCCAAAGAGCTGATAACTGCTGAGTTGATTTGGAGAATTCTCTTTCTTTTCCAAACAGAAACCTGGAGATGTGAGCAAGTATTTTATAAACTCACCACCTCTCTCAGTCAAAGTAGTAAAATTGCTGCAGATTGTCAGCTGGGTGCCCTCAAATGCAGAAAGCAAGGAGGACTTACTCAAGGCTTCAAGAAATAGCTCAAACAAAAGAAAAACATGACCAAATAATTCAGGTTGAAGATGGGCAGCAAGAATTGTTCTCTGGAGCTGAGACCTGCTCCAGCCTTTGATTCTGCTGCCATCTCCTGACCAAACAGGGTCATTTGGAAACAGCCACTGCTGTGCTGAAGTGCAAGATTTCTCACAGCTCCAACATTTCTCAAAAGAGAACAAAACATCGTAAGGTGTGAGTCACTTTCTTTCAATGCCACAGTCTGTGCTGAAGTGGTCACTGGGAGTGTGCATCAAGTTTAGGAGCACTGTTGGGCTCCTTGATCAGAGAGAGCCACTGTATTGGCTCAAATGTTCTGATAGGGACAAGAACCCATGGCTACCTCATATGCTTTATGCAGGATAATGTCTCCACTTTCCAACAAGCAGACTCCTCCCCTCTGTTGCAGGAAGCCAATCTCAAGCTCAAGGACAACCAGCTCTCTTGCCAGCTCCCAGCCACGAACTAATGGCTCAGCATCCAGCCAGCCAATGGTTAGTGAAGAAAGAAGCAGCTCTAGAAACCCCCTCGGCTCCACCTGGCCCAGGCTCACCCCCTGCCTCCCCCACTCACCTGCTCCTCAGGGTTCTCAAATGGAATCACAAGAACCACGTCCCCAGCCTTCAGCTGCAGCTCATCAGTGTCAGTGGCCGTGTAATCGTGCATGGCCTGGACCTGCAGGGACAGGAGAGGAGCACTTTGAGCACTACAGCCTATAATGCCACCTGAACCCAGACTAAATGTTATGAGCTTCCTGTCATTCTTCAGGGCTTTACCATTCTTCTGTTTTCAATAGAACTCACAGAAAAAAAAAAAATGGGCACAAAAAAAAAAATGTTCTGTAGTAAGATGCTGTCAATTCTCACTTTCAGGGCGTGATGTATCTGTGGTGTCTTGCTAACACACTCCATAATGCACATTAAATGTGTGGCTTATCCTCCCCCAAAATCACTCCTTCCTCTACACCTTTGCTGTGAGTGATCATTGGCATATTCAGAATACCCACCCAACTTCCCTGTGTAGTCCAATTTTTCTGTGTTAATCCTGGCTTTCTAACTCTCCCAAACACAGAGGCCTCTGTTCCTGCTGGTGTTCCCAACTCTTCTCAATTTGCCACTTGCACAAAAGTTTAACTTTTCCTGTCAGGAGCACAACTTTTTATCCACTATCCAGAGTCTGTAACAGACACTACCACACCACCAAGATAAAAAGCACTGCAGCAGAGAGAACAGGTTTTGCTGCAAAGCGCAGCAAGACCTTTAGATGCTGATGCTCCTAAGCAACCCTTTGAAACATCTGGAACTGCATGCAGCTGCACTGCTGGAGAGGAAATTTTCTCTCTCCTTCATCTTCCACTCTGCCTTTCAGTGTGGCCTAGCCCATGGCCATGTTGAGTGAAAGCAGTTAATGTCTTACAGGGGAAAAAAAAACCTCACCAGGAATTCAGTGCCCAACAACCACACACTCACCTTGAACAGGAATCCTGGGGGCATGTCAGCTCTCTCAGATGAAGCACCTCCTTCCACAGTGCCATTGACGGTTGCAGGGAAGGTTTCCACAACAACCGCAGGCAGAGAGCTCTGGTGGCCAGTGGCAGCCAAGGAAGGGAAAAAAAGCCATTGAGAAAAGAGAATCCAAAACTGAAGCTCCAAGTCCACCCTGGAGGATCCAGATCCCAACCATCCCATGGCTTCAGTGGGTTTTCCCAGCACAGCAGTCAGCAACAAAATAACCCCAAGGGACAACAGAAGCAGCAGTGAGAAGGCAGGATTGGTGACTGCTGTCTTCCTCTGCCTAAGGCTGCAGAAAGGCAGGGATGAGTTATAGGTTTTCTGGGACCATAATGCCCAGCATTTCCCAGTTGCTGTGGTCACAATGCATTCTTATAGAGCCCTCATGGAACAGAGAACTCAAATGTGACAGACGGCCTGTAGGAACCAAGCTTCCATGAGATGGGACCTACCCCAATCCCCTAAAATGGCAGCAGTGTCACCAAAAAGAGAGGAAGACTGGATATTCAGGAGACACAGCCAGAGCCCAGAGGACAGGGTAGGTAAAGTAAATGGCAAGCAAGGGGGAATCCAGCTGACAACACAGCTTAGGGCAGCATGGGCTGTGGGCTGGCTGCATAACATGGGTGAAGGGACAATTCTTCAACTGAATCTTCCAGCAGAACTTCTCCCTACGCATTACACAGATAAAATGCAACAACTAAGTCTGGTCCCTGAATAAGAGCATTGGAAGTTCTCTGGTGGCAAGGATGTGTTTTTCCAAGCAGCTACACAGCCCTTTTCCTAGCCCAGCCTCCCACATCTGCTGTATAACAAAGGGATGTGATGGAGAAAAGGGACTGCTGTCCCTTGAGGTGTTTACCGATCCTGAGTCAGCTTCAGTTTTAGATGCTTCAGCTCCAGCTGCTGCTTCTGATCCAGCTGCTTCAGCTCCTGCATGGGCTGCTTCTGCAGGCTGCAATACAAAAGTCATCACGGTGGGAAGTTATTCTCATTCCAGTTAGATGTGTGTGCAGAGAAGTGCAGCTCAGCCTGCCCAAGTGCTCTGTGCCACTGCCTGTGACATCTGCTGACTAACCAGTGAGACACTGCAGGGTCTGGCTACCTTTCTGTCTCCCTCTTTCTCTGCAACTCATGGAAATCACAACAAAGCCAGAATCCCTCAACTCCAGCCATGCACTAGGCAATAATTCAGAGGAAATCAATGAAACACCAAAAATTCTGTGTGCCTCTTTCTATTCACGATCTAAACTGCAGACCTACTTTACATAACACACAGTATCTATTATTAGACCTAGGTTGCCCACTTGTAAGAGAATACAAGTTCTCTTGCATGCCAAAGGATAAGGATCTCTCCACAGTCTACTTCCAAAGATCAGCAATCACAGAATATTGAAGTACTTGCCTACTCCCAGAAACAAAAATCATGGTAATAATGTGCCCATATATGGAATTTAGTCCAGACCCAGCATCAACATGACATTAGCACTGAATCAAAACAGGACACTGTGCTAACTTTCACTCCCTTTGATTTTGGACAGGCCCAAAGGGTTGTGAATTTGGATTCTGTTGTGAATATTCTATTACTAAGAATTTTCTATGAATATTCCAGATGGGGTGTGTAACACATTTGTGTTGGTGGAAAGTTTCTACTACACAAAAGCTGCCACCACCAAGGACATTCAGCATCACCCACAAATCACTGCCTGGCAAAAACTGTTATAAAAAGCCTGGGGACAGGGGTGTCTGTGCACAACAAAAGATCAACCAAACACCTATGACAGGCTTCCAGTGGTTCAGGTTTTTCATCTCCCTTGTCTGAAGTCAGGTTAGCTCTTTTTAACAGAAAATTAAAGATATTTATTTGCCCCTCCCAGAAATTGCAACAATGCAGGAAGTACATTGGATCTGGTAGCATCAAGGCTGCAAATCAACCCCTTGGGAGACTGGCCATGCAGCATCTTGGAAGACTCCCAAGATTTGCCATTTTTAATACATGGGAATACCCAGCTTTAGCATGCCTAAATGCCTCACACATTTGATAAACACGTGTTGTCCTGCTTCAAACTGCTTGGATAGCTGATTTTCTTCCTAATAGCTGGTACAGGACCGTGTGCTGGATTTAGGATGAGAATAATGTTGCCAGCACTGATGATGTAGCTGCTGTTGAGCAGTACTTACACCAAGTCAAGGACTTTTCAGCTTCTCATGCTGTCCTGCCAGCAAGGAGGCTGGGTGGCATGAGGAGTTGGGAGGGGACACAGCCAGGACAGCTGACCCCAACTGACCACAGCAATATCCCAAATGTCATCATGCTCAGTGTATAAACTAGAGGAAAACCTGATTAGGTACCACTGCTCAGGAATGGGCTGGGCATCAGTCAATTGGTGTTGAGCAATTGTTTTTCATTTGCCTCACTTGGATTTTTTTTGGTTTTATCTCTCTCTGTTATTTTCCTTTTCATTACAATTGATTATTATCATTATTTTGTTTGAATTAAGCTGGTCTCATCTCAATCCACAAATTTTCTTACTTTTACCCTTCCAACTTTCTCCTAATGGGAGGGAAATGAGTGAGTGGTTGTGTGGTGCTTAACTGCCAGTTGGAGTTAAACCAAGACACATGTACCCCTGAATACAATCATATTCAAAACAAGGCATTGTCCAGATTCCTTAATGTTGCAATTCTCATAGTCCCAACCTTTATAAAAACCCAGAGTAAAGCAATGACCATGGCCAACCTTAAATGTACACCCCATGTGGCTACTAGCCAGGCACTAGCACAGTGCTCCACGCAGTATTTTAGTAACACCAGCAATAACAAGGAAATAAATCCTTGACTTAATAAAAATCCATTACTTTCAGCTGTTCCAGTGGTGTCATCTAACATATGCTTTCCTCCCCTATCACATCCTTCCTCATGTGTCCCATGACCATGTCCAGTGCCAGAAGACATTATAAAGAGCAGAGCTGTTCCCATCCTACAAGGAGGCCCTCAGCAGCTTTGGTAGAGCTAAGGTAAATATATGCATATGAAATGCTACAAAGGATTCTCCTGTTTAATTGGATTCACTCCCAGGTTTTCATTTGGGTTCAGTGAAACTGGAACTGGAACAGATGCCAGGCCAGCTCTATCTGACCAAGCATGGGTTTTATGTGGACAAGTGAAAAGGAGCTCAGTGTGAGGGTTTGGGTTTTTTTAAAGCAGCTAATTTGCAAAAACAGTATTTAATAATCGGAGAAACTGAATCTAAATTAATCCCCTGATTTCAACAAAGGGCATTTTTATGTCAGCTACTAATTTTTCTATTTTATATACCTGTGGGGCATCCCAAGGCCTATAAAAGCATTTACAGTCATGGAAAGACAGTACAGGGAGAACTGCTCACTGCTGTTACCAGGTTTGAAAGCTTTGTTTATTCCAGCAGCAGCATCATGCACACCAAATGCACATTTCCCAGTCTGCAGAACTAAGCACGCTCTGCTGCACTCAAGTTTCTATGCAGTTCTTCATGGCCTGTGGGACTAAGGAACCATACCAAAAGTCTCCTCTCATCAACATCTAAGAACAACATTTACAGCAAAAACACTGCAGAAGACTCGAAGAGGAGGATTCCCCAGCTTTAAGGAGCTCTGCTCTTTCACTGCATATGGTATGCCAAGGTGAGAATTGCTATGGTGAGAACTAGTAGCATTTCCTGGTTGAGCAAATTCTCCTTTGGGTAAAATCAGTTTTCAGGATGAGAGATGTGGCCCAAAAAACTTTTTACAGCCAAGACTGCAAGCATAGTTCAATCAGATACAGTCATACCTCACCCCTGCCCATTCACCTGAAAGGAGTGAGATTTTTCCTAGCTAAACCAGTCTCTTCTTCCCTACAAAGACAGAATGACAATGCACATACAGGGGAATGACAGATGTCAAACACTGATGGCTGATAAAACACACAGGGGAAACCTTCCTCGACATTGCCCAAGCTCACGTGAAGGAGAGTAGTGGCCACAGGGAGTCCTTAGGCCAGGGCTAAGTCATGTCCTCCCAAGTACTCACTCTAGGGGGTGATATGGCCCTTGGGAACGGGAAGGTTGGCAGGACTCAAGTCCCCAGCATGAGCCAAGACCATGAGCTTACACAGTGGATACAGCCAGCGCCAGCAGCAGGCCTGAGTACCCAGATCAAGCATTTTCTGTCCACGCTGCTGGCTGTTGGTCCAGAGTGACTCAAAAGTAGTTGTGCTTGAAATGTCTCTCAAGGGGCTAATCTGCAGCAACCTGAGACCTGTCCAGGCCAGATATATGGAAAGGGCATAAATGAGGGTCAGGTTTTTGTTCAGATGCAGGGTATGTGCAGGGTCTCCCTTGCCAGCAAGCTCCAAAGCTGAGGCAGATGCCAGCTAAGTCTTGGGCCTGCACTTAACTTCCAGTGTAGAGACAGGGTGAGCTAATTCACATCAGCCTTTCTGACAACGACGGCTGATGAACAGCAAACACCACAGGTAATTCCAGATGTGTGTATCCAATGGCACAGACAGTAATGATGAGGGGCAGCTGAGATATTTATGCATTGCACACAAGACCAACAGGATGTACAGAGTTTAAGAAATACAGTGTTTTGGAGAGTGAGGATGATGCCATGGTGGTATTAAGTATGAGGTGAAGGTCACAGCATTATGCCAAGGGAAAGATGAGTGGGTTAGCAGGGAAAGGCAGTGGGTTTGTGCACTAGTAGAATCATAAGATTTAGAGTGCCAGACCTGACTTGCAAACACGTGGTTGGCCCTGGGGCTTCATACAAGGTGCGTAAGTGGGTTCAGCAGCACACAGAGCAACTTTGGTCTGGGGTGTGCAGGAAAGAAAAGTAGTGAGGGAAAGGAGGCAGGTATGTGAACAGAGATGGCACTGGCATGTGAACAGTACATGACAAGAGACAAAAGCCATATGAATTTCTTACCTCCCATAAATCCCAAGGTAAAGACTAAGCATGTCAAAGAGCAACAAAAATAAAACATGTTTATACATGATTATTTCAGCGAGTACAAACATTACAGACACTGATCAGACTGAAGCAGACATACACATTCAACAGCACTTATCTCTGCATGTTTTGAAAATATTGGCTAGTACCTGAATTTATACACTCCTCCTCGCTGCATATTCAAATCTAAGTATCAAGGCATTTGAGTAAGCATTTTTTCCACCTCTATGAAGGGAGACTCCCGCTATGAAGGGAGACAGTAAAGCCACATTCAGGTATCAGTGGCAGATAACATGGTCAGAAAAAAGAAAAAAAAAAAAGAAAAAACCAAACCAAACTCATGTGTTTGTGGTCCATTAGGTTAAATCCACACCCAGTAGAGTTAACATGATTTCAGAATAAGACATCAACATCTGCCCCAATCCTGGCAGCTTTCAAGAACAGATTAAATAAGGCCTTGAGCAATCTGGTCTAGTAGGAAGTGTCCCTGCCCATGGTATCGGGAGCTGTAAACAGAAGATCTTGACAGTCCCTTCCAACCCCTTAACATTCTGTGATTCTGTGGTGTCTTTGGAGCAGTAGTAAAATACCTTAACGTTTTTGCCATACTTCCCCCTCTATAGGAAATAAATCTGACTGCTGTGATAACTGGGTGCTTTTCACTATGTTTTGTATTTTGGTCACCAGTAGAAATTATTGATTTTAGACTCTCTTTTAATGACTTCTGAAGCTAATAATAATTAGATTAGAACACTAAATATGCTATTGCTGAGCACTTTTGAAAAACCCACCTAGTGTAATATTTGTTGCTTGCTGGAAGGATAACAATCCAATTTTAAGTCAAACTTATACTTGTATCCTATGTCAGTATGACCAATTATCTGAGTTCTAACTGGTGATTCAGGAAAAAAAAAAAAAAAAACAACTAGTAATTTTTTTTTTTAAAAAAGCCTATCCTGGTATGCAGCTTGTCCTGGAAGGCAAGTAGACACAAAATGCCCATGTACCCCCATAAAGGTCCAAAAAGAGATAGCTTTGCCATATTGGTGTGTATCAAATTATGATAATAACTAGTATCTTGCAGATACAGTATTTTAATTGAGGAAAATCAAATGTCTAATGTTTGACCTCTTTGATAAGAGAAGTCTTATTCCTACAAAAGTCTGTGCCATACAGACCTGCTTAACATGATGATACTGGAGATGTACTATAAACAACCCAATTATGTTTATCACAAATTTTAATGGCACCCACAGGGAAAAAATAACCGGTTCATACATATAAAATGGAAAGTCTCAGTGAGGACAACAACCATATCCAGGATGCACTTCAAGGTCTCCAGTCATTTAAACATAAAATGAGGCACAGTCCACCTGCCTCTGACAGAGGACAGGACCAGGTACTGGCCACAACAGAATTAGGCATCTTCCTTTTTGATACCACACTGTGACAGGCAGGAAGCTGCTTCTCAACCATGAATGCAGGCTGTGTCATACACAGAAAAAGAAGGGCTTCACATCACTTGAATATCCATTTACAGCTTTATTCACCTTAAGTAACTGCAGATTATCAGTGTCTGTTAATTAAAAAGCCATTTGAGAGCAATTTATAGCAGGAGTACAGAGCTCAGACTGAATTCCCATCCACAGAGTAACAGCTTAAATACATCCAGCATACAGAGGATGCTGCTCTAGGGAGGGACATACATTAAGTGGATCATCAGAGCAAAGCCCAAGCACCCCACAAACACCTCATGCCTAACTGTGGCCAGGCCAGCAGCCACCTGATTCTTCCTGGACTTGCACATCCAGCAGAGAAGACCAAGGTCCCCACCTGCAAGACCCAGGTCTGGGTACCCACACCCAAGGCCCAGCTACCCACAGCTCAGGTCCACGTTATCATTCAGATGGGTACAAGTCACCACAGGTGGCAACAAGTCAGGTATGAAGGGAGAAGGAATGGCGATATGAACCAACCTGGGAGGCGGGTGTGGGGGTCTTCCCCACAGTGGCATCTGGTTTAATGGGATCAAAATCCAGATCCAACAGGCTGGCTCCCTCCTGGAAGGGCCCAGGGGCATCAAACTTGGCAGCAGTGAGGGAGAAAAGCAGTAGGAGCATTAGACACGCGCGCGTGCACGGTGGAGGGAGGGTGTGTGATATCCGGAGCTGAGGCTGCAAGCGCAGAAGAAATGGTGGCAGCGCAAACACTGGATGTGCCTCCTGACTGCCTGGTGCCCACAGTCACAGGCAGCTCACGTGGGGGCCCTGTAAACCAAATCCAAGCCTTTTCCACAGCACTCATTCATCTTCCCACCTGGCCAAATGAGCTGACATGGTGTGAGCACCTGACCTGCTGTGGTCAAAAGGATCACTGCCACTGATGAGACAGAAGGGCTGCTCCTCTATGTATATCTGTTCCCCACAGCTCATCCAGCTGCCTTTACACAGACACACCAAGACTGACTTCCTCAGCTACATATAAAAGAGCTGCCATCCATACAACCTATCTCAGGAACACAAATCCAAGCAGAAAAGCACTCAAACTGCTGGAAGGGAAGTCTGAGAGACCCCAGAGCTAACTCCCAAAGCTTCTAATTTCCTCCTGCGTTCTGAGTCAGAAGCACAAAATACAGCAGCTCACCCTAGCTAAGGGATTTGAATCCCTTCCCAATTCAAAAATGCTGTTTTCAATAGTTTCCATTTCCAGGCATCCCAGAAATTTACACACCTAAGTCTTCTAAAAAAGCATGAATTTGAGAACCTTTGCTGCTTTCTTCAAAGTCAGCAGAATAACTGCCTTTGAGTGATCAATGCTCTGCCTAAAGATCCCTCATTTGCTGATTACCATTAATAAGAAGTCACTACAAAAGACCCAAGTTATTAGTGTTTAAAACTGGACTATCACTTTGGCGGTTTAGATTTAATCTAGCCACTACAAGATATTCCTTTCTACTCAGCTTCAGAAGAAGCTGCTGTCTCCTGGAAGTCAGGAAGATTTGCCCCTGTTTCCTATGACCTCCCAGCTCACTGGCCCTATTGTTTCAAGTTACCTTTTCAATAACATAGAATTTGGCAGGTTGGTCTCCACAGTTACACCAAAACCCCACAATGGAAAAGCTTCTGGAAAGTAGCAAGAGACACCATTTAAGGCAAGACCTCTGAATACCACCGACATCACTAACATTTTCACCTCTTTAATTTTCTCTTATCCCGATTTTCTTACAGCTTTTTCTCTGCTTTATGAACATGTCTTTTTGAGATCCACAAGGATGAGGGCAAGGAACCAAGCTCTCTCATCTCACAATAATGAGCCCTGACCAGCATGCAAAAACCAACTGGCATTCTAGTAATTCTAGTATGCTCTTCCACCACATCCAGGCCATCCATCAGAGAGGTTACAACCCCACTCCTTAGCTTTGTTTGGTAGTGATACATCAAAGGCTGCAGCCATGGAATAGTCTTACCTGCCATTCAAGAATTAAATGCAAGGGCTAATGCCCCTTTCCTTTACCCAAATCTCCCTCAAGAGCTCACTGGAACTAAGACATCTGACAGGAACAGCCCTGGGCAACACACTGAGTGCCAGGGGCTGTTGGGCCCTTCAGTGAAGATTGTTCTGGAAACCAGAGTCCTCCCTCAGAACTCCCATCTGGTCAAAAGTCACAGCAGATCCCATCCAGGGTCAGAGCACTGATCAGGTGCAGAAGAATATGTCTTAAGAGCTGGCATTCACATGGAAATACATGATAGAGTCCATGGGGCAGAGAGAGATGTCCATTACAATACAGGAGAAGGAAGCACAGAAAATGATAAAGAGTTGCTCAGCTGCCTGCGGTCCCCACCTTCCAACACTCACATCAAATCACCTCTCCACTCTGCAAGCTTTATCTACTGCAGTGCCAAATCTGACATGGACTTCCTTCCCTCCCCACTTCATCTCTGCTCCTCAGCACCTGGGTGGAAGGTGGCAAACCAGAGGCAATGGAGCAGGGTGATGCCAAGGAGAAATTAGGAAATGAGTCACAGATGAGCACTAATGGAGATGATTTGTGCTTTAACAAGCATTTAGGGACAATATATATACACATGTATATATATGTATATATATATATTTTTTTTTTTTTTTTAAATAAAGTAGATGCGGGTATCTCACGATACAGCCAGAAATCTGGTCAGGCTCCTATATATATAAGGACTGCCATTCTCCTAGATCCAACAGAGAACTTCCCACCTGGACAGCCTCTCTGGCACTGACGTAAATCAAAGGGAAAGTGAAGATGAAAATCTGCAATTTGAAAATGTTTTTCCTGTTTCAGGGCTTCAGAAGGTACCACTTGATGGTACTGACAGACTGTGTCAGCAGTCTTAACTGCAGGCACAGTCCTGCCCATCTAACTGCAGAGGCTACTCTTTGCAAAGAACTTTTGCAATTGGCCTTTCCTGTACAGATGTGGGCTTTACACCACAAACCCCACGGGTGAAGGCACAGAGAGCACAAAACTCTCTTCTCCCAGAACTGGCAGAGATGCCAAGGTCAGCAGTTAGGGATGTACACGTGCAGAAAAAAAACATGCTTCATCCACACTCAGGATCAGTGGGTTTAGAGAGAGCATATCATAGGATGTGAAGAGAGTCATAATCCATGTGTACTAAACAAATGCAGTGATTACTTTCTGGTGCCTTGACCAGATGCATTTCTTCTGTTTCTTCTATGAAAGCTCTCAAAGGGCAATGTGGTACTGCCTTTTAGGTACTCTTCCCTTTAAGTTAGCTCCTAAGTAATCGTTTGCCTTCTGAGGTCCAATGCTGAGCTTGCTTTCCTCCTTCACCTGACCAGGTTTCATGGCTTGACACCTCCAAAGAGAAGAAAGGTCTGAAGGAAGAGTTCAGAAGCAGAGAAGAATTAGGCAGGGCATAGCAGCTAACCTGCGAAGGGGTTGTCACACTTATCTCGGGGACAAAATTGTCATCAAACAGACTGATGATGTTCTCCTGCTTGATCTCCTTGGAGGGGGTGACTTTTGGAGGCGGAGGCACCGGAGGCCCTTTCCTCAACTGCATGCAAGTGAGCACATGGCCACAGCACAGACGGCGACACCCAAAAAAACCAAAGACAGGAACCAGGTTAGTCACAAAAACTGAAGGTGAGGGAAATCACAACCACTGGCACAGAGCAGGGTCCAATCAACTCCATCTGAAGAGATGAGGGGAAGGGGTGAAGGGCTGAATTGAAACAAAACAAAATAAATAACCACACGCCTCCAGAGAAGGTTTGGCATCATTAGTTACACTTCAGCCACAGGCAAGTTTCCCTCTGCAGAGGAGAAGCGTAACACAATTAATATGCATTGACAGGACATGCATACATAATTAAAGCATGTGCAACCTTCAAAAGAACCACTGGGAAGGGAGCAGATCAATTACTGAGAACATGATCCAACAGAACAGGCCAGCGCTGCCTCCCTTTGCCGTACTTACCGTACCTAAGGGAGCAGACTCCGTTTGTCCTACAATGGGCAGGTGACCATGAGCACAGACTGATCTGCCCAGTACTGGCTCCCTGGTGCACTGGTTAGCAGCGTGCTGTAAGAAAGGTCTGCAGGAGCTCTTAATGGCATCTTGGCTTTAGGCAAGAACAACTCAAACTCCTGAGAAGCCATGACTGCTGTGAGCCCAACTCTGCTCTCAGTTTCACCAGTGAGCATTGACAGTAATGAAGTCATGTTTCCCAAATGGAGATCCCAGTGAATACATAAAACTACCTCACCCTGTAACTCTAACCCATTCTAATACCCCTCATCATGCTAAAGACTCAGCCTGACACTGCATCCACAACCCCATGGAAGCTGTGGAAGACCCTCCCTAGATCAACCCATCCACATACTTTTCATATTTTGCTGTGCACAAGGCTTAATGATCATTTCTAGATCAAATCAGACTTTGAGGAGCGGCTGCTGTGTGGGAACAAATCAGCCATGCAAGTTCCCAGCATCACAGCAATGCTCAAGCAATGACAATGCCTTCCATTTACAGTGAAGTTTTATAGCTACTTGATTTTCTTACTGCACCCAAGGCAGCAAGACTCAGAGACCTGACAATGTGCACCCAGTCTATCAGTGTCAAGCCCAGATCCGAAACACAGAAATCCATTACTCTCAGGCCTGTCCTCCAGCACATAAATGAGTTCTACAAGGCCTTTAATCAGATTTCTAAGGACATGCCCAGTTTTCTACTTGGATTAACCTACTTTAGAGAGAGTGATTGTGTATGAAAACACACTTTTTTTCCCCTGAATAGCTAGCTAGGGGAAATAATGGAAACAAGTGTGTTCACTTTCAACTTTTCACTGTTTGCAGAAGGTGGTGTGTCCATTGTGAGAACAATCCCTTCCTGAAAACCGCCTGCCTGACAGTTGCAAGATGGGACCAGAAATTTCAGGGAAATGCTGTTCTCAGAACAGAACCACCCTCTGCAGAAATGGAAAGCTCCAATTACTAACTCTCAAGTTAAAAATACCACAATTCTTCTGCTATTTATTCCTCTATTATATACAGTCTCCTCCATTCCAATGCAATAGTGACTTGAAAATTGCCACGTCCACACTATCCAGCATTACTTCCAACAGCAGTCTAAAACCACATTTCAAAGACAAGATGATTGCATATTGATGTTGAGTTATACCCATGAATTCATCATGTACTAACAACTTTGTTGCCTAAAATAAAACAAATCCTCTTAAATTTTTCTGCTGACTTGGATCCCACAGAGCTTTATCTGCCCAAATTCAACATAGTTGCACTGATTTCCAAAGTCTCATTATAGAGTTTCAGTGATGTAACTGAGAGCAGAAGTCTGACCTTTTAAGTTTCACAGATTCCCTGAAGTCCTGTGTCATCATCAAATTATTCTGCGGAGAGCTGAGAGCATTCATTTATTCCAAAACACAGAAATAAACTGTTTTTAAGAATTAAAGGACAGTAAAAGAGTTTGGGTTTGGGGGTTTTTTTTGTATAGGGAATAGTTCAAAATTTAGTTAGCATTTATTTGGTCACTTCTGGTTTTGTCTTTCTCTCCACAGCCTTTGCTTACACTCTGCACTGGTATTTCAGACACGAAGAGGCCAGAGAATTGTTCTTGCTTTATGCTCCATCCTCCCATAGAAGGTGAGGCCCTTCAGCCTCCCTTGGAGGCCCACTGAACAAATCACTTACCCATAGGTCAAAAGTAATGACACCTGTGAAGATTTCAGTGTTAAGGTTGGGCATTGTTGAGGGAGCAGACACTGGTGTTTCCCAGCTGGCTGGCAAGCCAACACACACCTGGTTTCTAGATTTTATCCATACAGACACCAGGCTTGGTTCTGAGTGTGGAACTCCTGCCTTTGTCTTCCCTCCCTCTGGAGCCAGCTCAATCTCTTAGCAGCTACTGTGAATACAGAGTGGAGCTCTTGCTCTTCACCTTAGTGACTCCCGGGGGGATGAATTAAGCACAGACTGGGAAAGAGCTGCCAGGCGGTGGCAGCATTCGCTGCAAATACCATTTCAGTCTTGCCTGTGGCCCATCCAAGCCAGGGCTGCGCTGGAATATCCTGCTTGCTCGTCAAGGGGTGCCTCCAGCCCCATTCCTGCGGGCAGGCAGGCAGCAAGTGAAGGAGAAAGCACTTGCAGGCTGGCAAAAACAAGGGTTATGTGTGCTATTTAAAGGAAAAGGGAAGAAGCCAAACTCAACGAGAGGAATCCACGGGCAGGGTGAGTGAAGTCTGCTGTGAACAGCTTAATAAATCTGTATGGTTTCTTGTTCCAAATTTTAATCAAGTTCTGGAAATCTCTGGAGGGGGGAAAAAAACCCGAAGAAACCTGCAACAGAAAGGCAATTCTGGATATCCTATCTTCTCTCCCCCATACACACAGCCTACTCCAAAGATCCTAACCAGGTTGGTAGTGAAGCCACTCTCAGGCTCTACACTGCCGAGAGAGACCCTGGAGCAGTCCTGAAAAGACAGTGCCAGGCATCCACATATCTCACAGAGCTGGAAAAGAAATTTTGCCACACATCCCCTTCCTGCCCCTCAATAATCCTAAAAACCAAAAATGCAGGGAAGAGAAAAATATTGTGAGAGGCTATCGAGAAACAGGAGAAAGCCTACCCCACAGTCTTGGATTTGGAACCATGCTGCTATGCATGGGAACAGTAAGGAAGTTCAGGGTTGCACCCATCTCTTTTCAGAGGCAGTGGGTTTTCTTACCAGTTTGGCCAGAATCCCTCTTAGCTTTAACTCTTCCTGGAAGACTACTCCCTGCTGCCCCACTTACTGAGATACAAGCATGGGAACCCAACATTAAATTTGGCCTAGTTACTACTTTCCCCTACTAAGCTTTTCCCCCGCTCAGCAACAAAGGGACAGGAAGAGGAAGTAAATGTTTAATCATCCCAAAGCAAAACATATTAT
This sequence comes from Corvus kubaryi, assembly GCF_017639235.1. NCBI lineage: Eukaryota > Metazoa > Chordata > Aves > Passeriformes > Corvidae > Corvus > Corvus kubaryi. The sequence continues at coordinate 13,994,091 of NW_024581135.1, forward strand.
ATGATATGCTGAGTAGCTACATCTACTGTTTTGAACATGCTGCTGGATATTTCCTACATAAGGAAAGGCCTAACAAAGGCCATATGGAAGGTATCAGACTTCATACAATGGACTATCTTCTTCCTGGAACCCACCTAATTTCTTCATAGCATAAAAATACAATCCCCTTTTTTTTTTAAGCATAATATTTTATCTTGATAGTAAAGTGAAACATCATCCAAAGTACCGATGTTCTCCTTAACAATATTAAGCTTTTTTATTTTAACCTTCCTCAGCTACAGAAGTTCTTGAGAAGAAACTGGACCACTGAATTCCACAGGTTAATTCAAATGTAAAGAACAAACTTCCTCGCTTAGCTACAACTCCATCCTCCCTGGATCTTCTTGGCCATCCTACCAGACAGTGAAATGTATCACTGGCCTTCCCCCAGTGAAACCATTCAAAGACACTCAGTTCTTATGATATAAAGATGGCCAATAAGCAACTTGCATTCTTAGGAACTTTCTCAGGAAGCAGTGAAAAGAGAACAACCATCACGTCATATTCTGTGTGCTCCATAGCAGGATGAGGTCTAAAAAAACAACTGATGGATGTCTGACTCACAGAGCTTGTGCCATCAGCAGAGACATGGTCAATGTCATGGGGACACTACCTGAGACGGTGACTTTGGGATGCTGGCCCCAGGTGCTTCCAAAGTGGATGGTTCCAGCTCATGGTTGACAGTCTTGGTCTCAGGGCTGGTGATGGGAGATCCATCTGGTGGAGGCGAGGGGCTTTTATTTGCTTTCGCTGGGGTGCTGTCACTGAAGGAAGTGGAGAGAGAAAGGGGGAGAGAGGGGGAGAGAAAGGGAAAGAGAGAGAGAGAGAGAAGTCTGAGCCAGGCCTAGGAGGAGTTGTGCTAACCAGCACAGATCAGTGGCTTCCATTATCTCTTTGCTTCACTGCCCAGACACGCAATGAAGACATTTGGAGCTTCTGAGAAGCATCTTTGCTGAGTCACTTGCAGTCCAACACACTGCAGCAGCATTACTTTGCAGCAGGCTACTCACTACATTCCTACAGAATTGATAATGCTTGCCTCAAACACAGAAAAACAAAAAACAACCAGGCATCCTTAATTTTGCTAGATTTTAATGTAAGTGCCTGATGTGAAATTATAGTCTTTAATACTGGGGAAGCAGAGGGGGAAAGGAGTTCAGTGCTGCCCATTTAGTTTTAAATCCCACAGATTAGAATTTGCTGTGTGGTAGTCTATGGACACCTGCATGGGTTATGACTGATAGATTCACAACACCTGAACTAAGGCTGTAATCACAAAATATCTTGTTCCTTGATGTGGTATGAACTGGCTAAGCTAGTAGAGAGGTAGCCAGAGGTTTCACAGATCATTCCAGACAGCAAAGGAACAGTGAGGTTCTGGCTACTAATAGAGACTTCTCTATTATGAAATGTATCCCTAGTTGGTCTTTATTCCAAGACTGACACACAGTCAAGAGGGATTCTTCAGGGAATTAACATGCAAGAAGCATATGCCAAAGGCATTTGCTGATTCACAGCTTGGACAGATTTGGGCAGAATTTTCAAAGGAATGGCAAGAGGCACATGCCTTTCCCTACAGGCGTGCCCTGGCTGGGTGTGAAGTCTCTGCTTCAAAATACAGAATCATGAGAGATTTAGTAATAAGCTGGTTACCAGAGAATTTCAATAGCGACAATTCACTGCTGGGGGATATTTTAGCAGAAGTGGTTACAGTTTGGCAAAACCATGCACAGATGAAAATATAATAAAAGGGCTGTGCAACCTCATCTACAGGGAATGATATTTGACTCCACTTAAAAAGTCACAGTTCCTGTAAAATTCAAGGCCTTGAGAGAAGCTGAAAGAAACAGATCCTTTCCTACATCTTGAGACATTAATCTTGGCATAGACCCAGGACTAAAGCAAGGCAGATCTGATTCTTCAGGGAGATCAAGTAATTTATTACTTTGCTCTGTCCCAAGAGAGCCCAGAGCCTCAGACATGTACATCCACTCACACTTGGATGCCTGAGTTGTGGTCACTGGCCAACATGCATGATGGCCTCATTCCTAAACATTTGTTTACAAGTGGGGGATATCAAGAGGAAGAAGGGATAGCAAGGCATTTCAACAAACCTCCTCTTACAAGCAAGCATCTCACCCTGCTCAGCATTCCAGCTTTCAAGCTCCCCATCCCAGTCCCTCTTCATTCATTTCTCCCTCTCCCATTCCCCCCACTTTCTCCCCACACCCACACCCCACACGCACATTTCCCCACAAAGCACTGTTTCTCAGGTCCACATGCAGGTTGGACACTTCTGATGACACCGATGCCAACAGCACACCAACATGATGCAACAAACCCAGTGACATTCTCTGCCAGCAGCTCTCAACCAGGGACACACACACCAAGGGAGGAAGAGGGAAATGAAGAAGGAAAAGGGAAGAGGAGAGACTAAAGAACACATATGTCAACCCCTGCAGCTCTTCAGTCTGACTGAACAGTGTTCTTCCTCGGAAGTTCCCAGAAATCACTTCAATACAGGGGTTGTGTAAAGAATTCTGCAAAATTTACCAAGTTGTGCTATAGATTAGAAGTAGTAATGGTTGGAGGGTGACGGTAAAGTCCTGATCTAAACAGGAGTCACCAGGAAACACCAGGAAATGTCAAAAAACATCCTCTAACGCTAGATAGAGTTGGGGGAAAAAAAAGTACATGTTACCTGTTACCTCCCCAGGAGCTGAAAGCACTTTGGAGAAGATGGGGGACACAGTGATCCACATCTAGAGTGCCAGAACTTCCCAGACTACACCAGGAATACTGGCACTGCTGGCTATCAGCTGGCCTACCAGGACAAGGGTAGACTTTTCCTTCTAGGGACTTCAAAAGGCCAGTTCTCCCAGTGAAAAAGGAGTTCAGGCTTATTTTCTAAAGGCCATGAAACAGCTTTGGAGTGCCTTATTTCTGGTGTCTGGCAGGGACTTAATTTGGAGATATATTGGTAAAAGACTCCCATGTGAGTCACTCCCTGTAGGACATGGGGAAGAAATTGGGCTGTGAGGGCCCCACACTAAAGCCTTCATTAAGTCACTACTATTTACAGCTTGTTTGATGTGTTGGCCAGTCCCCCTAGCAAAATGCCAGCGCTAATTTTGGCTGAACCTTTTTCAGCCCCCAGAGTGGCACCTTCATTCCTGCACTTGTCGCTTTGCAGGGATTTAGCCAGTGCAACCAGCGTCAAGTGAGATGGTCACCAGGATCCTCTGTCCTTCACGTGTCCCCAGGGAGCACACACTGCCCACACAGAGCAAAGATTTGCCTCCAGCTAACTGCTTTCTCCAGGAAACACAGGAAAAAGCAACTGTGGGGACTCTACCTACTGACCAAACACGAGCACCATAGTAAAAGCAAGCCAAAACAACAAGGTCATTGCTCTTTTTCCTTCCCATGAGCAATTGGGAAGTGATGCCAAATCCAGTAATATCAGGCAAGGAAGGGAAAGGGGTGTCAACTTTCTTCTGCAAACAGAGAACTGGAAAGAGAGCTGGGTCTAATGCAGCTGAAGGGAAAGTCAAAATCCCCCAGCCTCTTTTAGTGCTGCTGAGCTCCCAGACACTCCATGGCGCTGCCTCATTTGCTCTGGAAGGGCAGACTAACATCTGCAGATGAGTTTCCCTTGCACTTGTAACAATCCTACATCAGAGGATAAAACCTACTCTCCAATATGGTAAAAACAGATCAGTTACCTCCTGCAAAGTTCTCAAGTTAAAGGAGAAAAAAAGGTTGGCATCTCAGTTAAGCCTCACACTGGGCCTTTAAGTCAAAGGTAATTAATTTTTTACCACCAGAGCATGCTGGAGAATTATTTAAAAATAAAAAAAATATTAAAAGAACGGGTGGGAGAAAGAAGGAAAAAAGAACCTACACACCTAAACATATGGTGGCACAAATGTACATTCTTGCTGCAGATCAAAGACTGACCGAGTTCCAGATCCTCCTTCCCTGCAGCAGCGATTGCACATTTCTCTGTGACCCCAGCAGCAGCTCTGACAGCAGAAACGCCCAGCAGAGCCCAGGTCAGGCACCTTAACTGCTGGGGCAGTTAGACTTTACCAAGGCAGAGCAGGAGCACATTGTGAGTAGAGCTCATCAAGGGGAGATTTACTAGCTCTCCTTCTGTTGTGCAATCCATACATTCTCAGTGACTGGAAATATTAGACCAGGTACAACACCAGGTCCAACACTTGGTCCAACCAAGACCAGAGACAGACATCCAGAGAAGTACTCCAATGAAGCCACCTTTTCCTACAGTAGAAAACCTCAGAATAGTAACAGCACAATATACTGCTTTACTACTTTTAACTTGAGGATACAAATATCTAAGTTTGACCACCAGCTTCCCTGCAAAATTACCCTTCTTCACTCTCCAACCTCCCACTTTACTAAGTATGCATAGCAGAGACAAAGAGAAGGGCTGCATGACTTGCTGTAGGCAGCAGGACACCAGATCAGAAAAACAAGGATCCCAATCCACCGGCACTGTCTCTTATTGCTGGCAGTACACCATCTTGACAATTATAATTTTTTTTTTCCTTCCTATAAGGATCCCATGGAGGGAGTATCAACGCAAGGAGTAAGAAAAACAAAAATTTAGAGGAATTTTCCATGTCACTCTGCAGCAATTCCCACTTTGCTCCATAGCATGTTCTTGTCCGAGTCCTTGACCCATGGTAACTCCGGGCATTGTAGCAATCCAGTCAATCAATGCCACCACTGTTTTGAAAGGCAAGATGCAGACACTAGTCTTTATACAAGAGGCTTCCTCCTCCTCCAGCCCTGCACAAAATTTTAAATGGATGGAGCAAGATAGCGAGGATCCTCATGAATAGAGCAAGTAAGGAGCAAAGCCAGAAGTATCATTCTCCCACCTCATCATTCTCCCAATTGCAACAGGTAGATAGGATAGGACTTCTGAGTGTGAAAGACCTGCCTAATTGTTCTCCCTAGCCAGGCAAGGGATGAGAATGCAGCATTTCAGACCTGTTTAAAAGAACAAACCCACTAGGTAAAACTAGAAGCTGTTAAACACCAAAATTGATTTTATTTCCCATGGAAAACCCAGCACTGCATTTTCCATCACACAAAAACAACTGGACAGACAATGCCTGAGTTTTCACACTGCCTTCTTAGATAGGGAAAGAAGCAAGGATTCAAACCAGGCACACAAGCAGTTAATGGGATTATCCAGACACAGAGAGATCTCAGCAGGACCCAGCAGGCCATGAACACATCATATCATGCAAAGGACCCCTTTCCCACCACAGGGTTAACACGTGCCAGGCTGTTAGAGTCCAGCAACAGCCTCTCCAGTTTTAGGAACTAAATCAAACACGTATCGAAATGCTGCTCTCCGTACCGGTACCTGCTCATCTTTTTCCTCAGCCTGGCGAACAGTTTAGTTTTCTTTCTGTTGAGGATGGCACGCAAATCATTTCAGTTACAGGATGGCACAGTCAAACCAGGGAGGAAAAGTTAAGCTTCCAAGCACCCATTTATTTGGTGCCACAAAACTTGCTGTAATTAAGATGACAGGATCTCCTCTCTCTCACACACATATGAATACCCACACACACACACTTCCCTTCATTCCTAGAAAGCTATGAGCTGGTTTGGAGAAAGTAGAAGGTGGTTCTTTATGCCTGTCAAAGATATATACAGATAGATAGATAGATAGATACATAGATAGATAGATACATAGATACATAGATAGATGTAAGGAAACTAGAACTTCCCCTGCACTTTGGAATATGGGGCCAGGGTGCACAGGGAGAAGAAGAAAAAGGAAACTGTATAGAGCACCAGAGTACTGTACATGTTCTTTCACAGCTCCTCACTCTCCCCTGTGCATATCGCTGCAAAAGAAACAAGCTCCCCATTCTTCTTTCCTTATGCAGTCTGTGCAGTCTTACATATGGAACCTAATCAGCAGCTTTCCTACCACGTCTTTTTCCAGCTTGTCCAATCACACTAGGATAATCCCACAGATCTCCTCAGTCTTCTAGGCATCTGAGCCCTGAATGTTCCAACTCTTTCACAAACAAATCCCAAACATACGTCTGAGGTTCCCAGAAATATACCAGCTGTTCTGTGCTACTGTGCTACACTGCCAGCACCAGATACATCAGCCACAGCAGTATTTCTGTAGGGCCTCACATGAATGCCATAATGATGCGCACAGATAATTGCCTCTCTTCTCACACCTCCTCATTCATTTCCTGCCATTGTACCAACCTCCAGTCCCCTTCCCAGCAGAAAGGGTTAGGGAAGCATCTGCTCCTACTGCAGACCCCAATAAGCCATCAGATGAGTGAGGGCTATTTCCTCCTGCACACTCACCCCAGCCCAGTGCCACAATGAGAGGCCAGGTGTGCAGTAGACAAAGAAATGCCTCACAGCATTTCCTGGTCACTGCAAAACTAGCCTGGCAAACCTTTTCTACATCCTCCTACAACACCCTACTCCACTGTGCTCAGGAGGAAGAGTCACTCTAGGACAGGTCTGGCATCACAGCTGAGATGCAGCAAGAAGGTGATGAAGCAGCAGCACTCAGACTGCTGCCCACACAGGGACCTCTGTGCATACACTCAGTTTTGGGTTTTAGGGTCATGTGGTCTCATAGCCAGCCAAAGGGCACAGAACTGCAGCTGGGACACCCATTACAGCCCCAGAGGAAGCTAGCAGTTTGAAGGGGGACAGGAATTGTAAAGAGGGGGGGCAGGAATTGTAAAGACATGCAATTTGTTCACTGAAAGCTCTCTAAGGCCAGAAACTTCCTGCCACAACAGCAATGAACACCTCTGGGCCAGGTAGTCACTGCTGCCTACAATCAGTTCCTTGAGGAATAGAGAAAGGAGGAAGAAGGAGCTGGGCAAAGCAATAGCTACAACCTTCCTCTGTCATATTACCTCATCCTCCTCCAAGGACGCTGGAGGATGCTGCTAACAGAGACAACACAGCCCATGGCAGCAAGAAGATGGGCACCACAGCCTCCTCACAAGGTTTCAGTCTGGTTGGGTTGTGATGATCAACAGACACCACACGCTAACTTGGGAAGAAGACATTATTTTCACAAGTAGCATTCCTACAGCAGCACTGTCAGCAATCCAAAATTCAGAGGCCAAATTCAACTCAAATTTCCTCTTTCTTTAGAGCTCGCAAACACCACACTGGAAGAATGCTGGAAGAAGAGACGCAAGTCATCTATGCATGACTGCAACAGGTTAAACTAGGAGGAGAGACGAGGGAGCACAGGGGTCTCAACAGCCAATCTACCCTTTCCAAACCAATGCACTCAGGCCACAGCTTGCCCTTACTTCATGCTGACTTCACCACCTCCCTCCATCAATACACCAGTTGAGGACCTGGGCTGTGCTCCTGCTCACCCAGCACGTGGGATTAGCAGCAGCTGGAACTCAGAGCCCAACACTATTTCATCACTCATCCACTTGGATGGGACCCAGTCAACCTAATCCAAAGCCTAACCTCTCCCTCCCTTCTCAGTGCTAGGGAATGTGCAGAGTTGCACTTAAACATACAGGACAGGACCCAGCTGAGGGAAGAAAACTGAAGGCCCAGAGGACACTCACTCCTTGCACACAAGTGGATTGAAAGTGCTCTGAGTTTGGAAGGCCTCATATTAGTGAGGCTGCAACTACTTCTGCAACACCCAGGAAGGAGAAACACACTTCAGCTGGATACACAGGATGGGCTAAGGCTTTGGCAAAATGGTGATTCCAAGTTTGGAGGGCCAAAGGGGCTGGGGAAATGGGCTCTTGGTGCTCAAGCTGACAAGCTGCAGGTACATGGTGGGAGCTTTTGAGGGAAAGAACAGGACAGGTGCTGGGCAACTGGACCCAGAAGGAAGGGCAGCTCAGTAGCTGGATTTAGACTTTAAAAAGCAGAGCTGAGAGTCAGGTGCCTAAATATCAGCACCTAGTGAAAGTTTAGGCCTCCAGATGCTATCCTAGAAAGGTAAGAGGGTATTGCATTGTGTCACCCAGCCCCAAGTGCAATCTTGGGCATGGCTCTAGGAAGTCTCAGGAGGGCACTGGCAGGTGGGCAAATCACTCGCAACTGACAACTTGGAGGTTTCAATACCCCTGGGCAGAGACATCCCTGTCCCACCTCCCTGCTGAGGGAAAGATACTACCCACAGTTACTGACCTGGGCTGTGCTTTAACAGGGAAGGCATTGCCTGAGTACTGCTTGTCTAGACCCAGCAGGACATCATGAAGATTTTGGTTCAACTGCAAAATACAAAAAACAGAAGACAGAAAAAGAATGAGAAAATAGCTTGGATGCCAGAAGAGAGTCTGGGCTGCACAGACTGACCAAACACAGGCTTGTGGCTGGACACACACACTTCCTCAGCTTTTTCAAGAGAGGACAACCCTAAATCCATTTCCACCTCTCTGTGGGGTACGCAGTGCTACAGCACTTGAGCTGTCAAAGAGCTGCTGGCATCTCTGGGAATGAATGCTCTGTCTTCCTTACAGATCACCCTCTTTGCTTCTCTATCACCCAGGCCCACCACTGTGCTGCCAGGTACCACTGCAGAAGCAGGATGACTGTTTACCTAAGATCTGTGTGCTACAGCTGGAGCTTCACTCTGGATTTGCAGCCAAAAGCTGTTCCTCAGGCCTGCTTACCAAAGCTTGGGATATGGCCATTTCAACCATGGAGCCAAAGGCAGCTGGACTTCAGGGGAATAAGCCTTAACTTCACCAGCTGCCTGGGCCATCTAGGCTTGGGCAGAACCTGGAGATCTTTGCAGAAATGCAATATTAGGGGTTAAACACTCTGGCACCAAAGGTTGCAATAGTCATAGACACTCCTTTTCTGAAACAGCCAATCCATAAACAAGACAAGACACCGGATTTATCACTGGTAGGAGGAGGGATCCCATGCAGTCAATGCTGGAGGCATTGTGCAGGCAACACCAGCAATTAACTGGATGCTGTAGCAGTAATAAGAAACAGATGGTTCTTATGGAACAAAGCAAAAGCCCTGCCCTCATACAAAATTCCTCAAGAAAGAAAAAATCCAGACAAGAAAAATCATACAAGAAGAGAATTCCTGTATAACAAGCTTTTTTCCCATGTTTTCCCATGTTTTCCCATGTTTTCCCATGTTAACAGCAACGAACTAATAATTATAACAATCCTCCCTATTCTTAACACTTAGTTCATCCCTCAGTGGAGAAGAGCAGGCTATTAACTGGAAAAGACCCCATAAAATGTCAGCAGAGCTCAAAATTGATGTGTTACACCAAGGCAGAGGGCCCCTGACTGCTGGGAATTGAAGGACTATAATGTTTCCTGTTGCTTAGTGGCTGTTTTGTTGTCAGGATGACTTTAGGGAGCAGAGGGAATATAAGGGTTTCCCAACTGGGCTCTCAGTCCTTCCTCAAGATTAGTGCAACATTTACATTTTCAAGTCTTGGAAGCAGCATAAAGACCTAAGGAATTCAGGATTTCTCTAGCTCTTAACTGAAAGAACAAGAACATATTTATAAATGACAGTGCCAATAGGGGACTTTCCCACCTGGTCCTGAGGTCTCCTCTGGGTGCCACACAGCACCAGGATCTGGCTTGCCAACACTGCTTACTGTTGTGATTGCCAACTCAAGGCACACTGGTAGCCCATATAAGGCCCATGCTACGTACTTAAATGCCTTCTTTTGGGTCACAGGGCAGGAAAGAAGCCAAAGCAGAGAGGTACTGTGGAGGAGAGCCTTTTTGAGGGACTGGAGTGAGGCAGATCTCAGTCTTCAGCTTAATTGCAGACTCCCTGCTGTTTTTAACCTCACACATGTGTACAATGAGGGTACACAGCAACTGGCTGCCAGGCAGCAGAGGAGGAAGAAAACAGATATCATGCTTAGCCTGACCAGGTTATAGGTTACAGATTCATAATATATATGAACTAAAAAAGGCAACAAGAGAGGGGTCTGAGAGTGGCTTCCCTTTCCTCTGTGGAACTGCAAAAGAGTGCTGTCAAGTGCCATGAACTCCCCACTGCTGCCCATGGCCCTGTGGTCTCTTCTCTGTGCTCCATCCCTTCACATTTGTATGTCAGACTGCCTTTGTCCCAAGTGGCTCAGAAAAAAACTAAGGGTTTGTATTATTCTCCAACACAGGGTGATTTTCTCCAGCTGTTTTTTAGCCTGAGGTTTTTGGAGTTTTTTGTTTGTTTGTTTGTTGGGAGTTTTTTGTTGTTGTCTTTGGTTTTGTTTTATTCTGGGTTTTCTGTTTGGTTTTATTTCTTTGTTTTGTTTGGGGTTTGTTTGTTTGTTTGAGTTTGGGTTTTGTTTTTCTTTCATTAACAGTGAAGAGACAGTAAGTATGATAAGCTGTTAGTTGCCTTACCTTGCTCATTTCTTTATGGAAGTTCTCTTCTAGGCCAGCTATACTCTGGAATGTGTTGACATAGAAACCAACACGACTGCCAAATGAAAAACAAGAGACAGAAGAATTTAATGGACACAATGCTCTCTCAAAACCTTTCAATCCTGCCCTTTCTGCTACCTCCCACCCACCACTCCCATTTGAACTTAACTCTCTCAGGTATGGTACATGTGAGAAGAGACAGTGGCAGGGAAATGTGGCTGGAATGATGGAGCAAAGGCCAGGCACAGGGCAAATGTGTCCAGGGGGAAGAGGAGACCAAGTAGGACAGGATCTGAATTTATGCTGGCTAAAGGGAGAGTGAGGTATAGGGTGGGGAGGAAAGAGAAAGGAAAAATACAAAAGAACGCAAAAAAAAAAAAGAGCACAAGCAGTAGAAAGATGGAAAGAAAAAAAGGATAAAGGCTTTGATGCAAACAGTGCTGGCAGAGCTGGGGGAATTAGAAGGGGGACAGATAGTAATTCATCCAGAAGTCCCAGCACCAGGGGGAGCAAAAAAGCATGAACTTTTGCTTCAGGGGCAGAGAGAGTAAGAAAGCAAAGGATAGCTCAGAGAGCAACAGGGAAGCAGAAAGATCAGCTGGATAGCAGGAGCCTGTGAAAAACCTGTGGCACCTTAAAATCCCAGCAGCTGCCTGTCACCAGCCTGCCAGCTGCCAACAGAGTGCTCTACCAGCACCCAGCTGAAGGAGCAACAGCAGGAGGGAGAAGCTGTCCAAGGCCAGCAGCATCATGGCTCTGCACAGGGAACCACCCAGATGCCTGTATCCCTCCCAGCTCCTTCTCCAGCCAGGCCTGCAGGCTGAGCAAGGAGTCCTGACTCGGGCTGGGTAGAATGGGGAGTGAAGGCAGATGTCAGCACTTTGCTTTCTCACCCTGCTGCTGCCCGCTTTCTCAATCATCCCAGACCAGCATTGTCAACCTGGACATGACCACTGCATTTAAAAATAAGAAACTGGGACACTCCTAGGAAGATTTTGCCAGTTTTCCACTGTGTCCTCCCCATAAATCAGCTTCTGCTGCCCTACAGTTCATCCCTCAAGCTAAAGATGGTCTTTGTTTCACTTCCCTTTTCATCACCACAGTCACTGGTATGGCAAACCATGGTCTCTCAAGTCTTTCAAGAAAGTTGAGCAGACCTGGTAGGGCAAAGGAATTAAGCAGGCAAAGCAGAGAAATACAGTTTCTCTTTGTGGTAAAAATCATGTTTTTCAGGAAAATCATGAAGTAAAGCACAGAGTGAACCTGTGGCTGGGGGGAATCCTAGGACAGATGGAGATGATCCAGAAAAAAAAGAGCTGACACCCAGTCCAGGCTAAGAAGAACAGTGATACAAGAGCTTGGATATTCACTTCCTTCCAACCAGCCCTTGGGAAAACTTCCAGCACTCACCTATTCCATAGTGAAGGTAGTTCCTCCTGCAGATCAACGTTCATCTCTTCAAACACCTTCTGAGCCTTTACTAACTCTTCTTCAGCCTTAGTAACAGAGAAGGGAGATTGTCAGCTCCAGCACAGACAAGTACCCTGCAGGACTGGGACAACTGTGACTCTTTTGACTTTTTTGGGAGACCAGGCAAAATTCTGGCATGAGGTAACCAGCATCCCAAATGAGTCTCCCAGGAACCAGGGTTGCACCACAGGTGACCCTTCAGCTTGAATGTGTTCCTCTCAGGTTCTCTCAATGGATTTCCCCATTTGCACACTCAGCAAGTAATTCAAACAATCACTAATGTGTTTTAAGTTCTTTAAATTTCCCTGACTTCAGAAACTGAATGGAGTTGATCAGGCAGTTCAGCCTCCAGCTTGGATACAGATGAAGGTAATAGGGGCCTCTGTCCCTTGCCAGGTCTCAGAAAGAGTTTAAATCCATCCCAAATGCCATTAGATAAGAACCTCCCCTCGTGGGGACTCTCTCTGCTGAGGTAAGGTCATGCCAAAGCCCCATCTCTTCTGAGGAAGGGAGAAGGGCTGCATCCTTGGCTGATACAGCTCTCCCACAAAGCTGACTGGAGAAGCAAGGAAGGGTATGCAAAGCATGAGTTGTGCCAGCGGGAGGCCAGGCTGCAGGGCTTCAGCAGCACGTCTTGTTTTCAGTGGTCTCACACAAGCACAGTCCCTAACTGGCTGTTGGCCCCAACACCAAAAAGGATCTCTTTCTCCCAGCTGAGAGTTTAAATTTGATCTGTTCATTGGACCTAGACACTGACAGATCCCAGCTCTAATGGATGAATTCTGTCAGGTTTCAGTGACAAAAAGGACGATCCTGCTTTCTGTTGCTGACAGCAGACACCAGCAACAAGCATATGCCCTTTCCTACATCTGTTCTAGGTGACCTCTTTCTCTTTTCAGTGCCCAGACTTAAAACTGAAAGTTTTCTAAAATTAAGATGTTTCTATTCTGTAATCTATAACAGCACAGCATTCCACCATCCAGTGGGATGTAGAATGGAAAAATCCCTCCATGAGCAACTTGGAAGGTCAGCACAAGTGCCCATATATGTGACAACAGCAGGAATTTCACAACACCACAGGCCTCTGCAGAGAGGCCACAAGCCATGGAAGCTGGATCTCCCTAAAAGCCTGCAGTCAGATTCCTACGCCTTCTAAGAAATCAAGTTTTATCTTCTTTGTGTCAGCTTAATTAAAGAAATCCAGCTTACTGCTCCTTCATGACAGTTACATACAACGACAGAATTGATGGGAGAAAGGGCTTAAAAATATTTTGCAGTTCAGAATCCTGTTCCTCACAGGAATCACTCTCCACTATATAGTGTAAGATCCTTTCACTCTCCATTTCTCCCCTGACTCAAGAGCAAACCACAGGAGCTCCTGCCTTCCAGCTAGCTTCACCTGTCAAAAGGATGCTCATTGCTGCCAGACACAAGGCTAAGGCTCAGTACTCAAGATCAGAGGAGAAAGTTTCTCCCACAAAAAGACACAACTGGGAAGTATTCAGAAATTAAGCAGACAGTTCCTGTGAGGAACAGGCAAGGGGAGAAGGGGTCATGATGCTTCCACCCAGAAACCCCTGTTTCGCTGCTACACTCACTGAAAAACTCAACATTTCAAGAGGGTTTGCACAAAACAAACAAAAAAAAATCTTTTCAACAGAGACACGGTTTATGTTGAATGAGAGACAATGACCACAAAGACTCATTCTGCCTTAAACTACCTTTATGAATGAATGTTTCTAATGCAACCATTTCAAAAAGAGTAAAAAAAACCCAACCAGTCCACCCTTTAGTTTTATCTTATTCTAATTTCCAAACTATACTGGAACCAGAATCAACCCAGGAGATGTGAAAGCTGGGAGACGAGGCACCATTGAAAGCTGTTAGTTTTTCAGACATGGTGAATATCATTAATTAACACTCTTTCCCTCTCTCGTTTACCTGTTTGTAAGGTCAAAGAACCTAGAAAGCAATGTGTGAATATTGTGACATCCCGAGGCAAAGGCAAAATCAGCAACAGGCAACGTTCACTCTAGAGTAGATGCAGGAATCAGGGATCCATTCAGTGCCTGCAGCTCAGCTAGCGCTCTCAGTCCCAGGTAAAGCACTGAATTAATTCTTCAGTCCTTAGTCAGCCCAGGGATCTTCTCACCAGTGGGATTTATTTTGCTTGGAAGCCAGAACCCTGGCACTTGATAGCCCTGACTGCTTCCAGCTGGAGCCAAAGCCAGACATCAGCCTGGTCAAAACCCCTTCTAGAGAAAAAGCCAGCTCAGGGAGTGAGGCGGGGAAAGGCAGAGACAGGTTCCAGGGCAGAGCCCACTGCCACATCTGTGCACTTTCTGGTTCAGCTGCCATCCTTGTCCCCCTGAGGGGAAACTGAGGCAGAAGGACATAATGCCCATGTCCATGAAATATGATCTCAGAAAACCTTTCTCTCCTCTCCTTGCCTAAAAGGGGGAAGGGGTTTAAGCAGGAGCTGGACAACATAAATGCTTTCCTGACCTTCCACCTAGCCAAGGCTCAGAGTGCCAAGCACAACCAGTTCACTTGTGGTGGGGGGGCAATTTTTCCATACTGTTTCCCCTACTACCACACATCTTAGCCCTCCTGAGTGTCTGATTATGTCCAGCCTGGTGTTTTCAGGCAGTCTGGTGACCATTTCACTTCAAAGACTATGTTGTGAACTGTGGTAATTAGGCACTGCTCAGTAAACAGTTCAGATATCCAAGAGGCAGGGATAAGGAAGAGAGCAGGGAGACTCCCTCCAGGGCCAAGCCCCACCAGTCCCAGCCAGACCTGCCTCTCAGAAGGACTCAACTTGCTGTCTTTCAGACAGAGATATTGTTCTGTTATCACTGCAGCACCAAGGATGTTGCTTTTTAGTCTGTGTTAAACATGTCAGCAGAGCTTAGTCAAAAGGCAAGAATTTGCTGTTCTAAGCCATTTTCCTCTTTATTTCAAAAAGCAGTCACTAACATTTCTAACTGGGAGTGTGCAATAGCAACTCCCACAGGAGTCTTCACAAAAAAACCCCACTGTGTTGTTTTTGTTATTATCTGCTAAAGGCCTAAAGAGCCAGCAGTTTGCACACTGGAGGGAGGGACTTTGCTTTACAGTAGAAACACCAGATCTCACTGACCCCATTTTTGCATGGAGGTTGTAAAATTATCAGGCAAGAAGAGACAGCAACACAGCTGCTGGTAAAAGGAGACTTTTTTTAGGCTTAACATTCTGGAGCTTCTCAATAAATCCAGCGTCATCAGCCCTCCCGGTTTTATCAAGAGGTTAATGAGATTTAGGGCTGTCATTAACACCTTCAGTCTTGCAATCACACAAATGTAGAAACTGAAGCCTTTTTTTGCCTACCTGCTAATGTTTGTGAAGGCAAGCTGGAAAACCTACAGGTTCAGAATACAGCTTATGTTCTTTATTGAGGCATTTTTATTTGTTAGTTTCCAACCAAAAGTAAAATTAAAATAAAGAAAAAAGCAAAGAAAAAAATGCCAAATTCTTATACAAATAGAAACAAAAAATTAGGGTAGGCAATAGCACTACTTAGCTGAGGAATAAAAGGCACTGTTTTGAAAAGATCTGTGGTGACCAAAAATATTAATGCTATGTATTAGGAGATTAACGCCCCTGCACCACAGTGGGTGGAAAGAGTACACAGCCTCTTGAACATACTTTAGGGCAAAGTCACCCAGTACAGTGAAATTATGGAGTGACTCTTGGTAGCCTGTCTAAGATCCACAGGCAATGGGATGAGGGCAGCTGTAGGTGCAGCTTCTCTGGGCAATCTGTGCATGCTGCTTTTATACCAGTCACCACAGCCAAGTCTGAGAAGAGGAAAAATGCCCAAGAGCTGATTGATTTATAGATTTGTGACTTCAGAAACTTCTCATACCTGTTTTCTAGCTCTCCAGAAATACCACCAGTCAGACCAGTCAAGAACCACAACCGTCGGTGCAGGTAGTTCCCAGCTGGGCCAGCAGAGGCACAAGAAAAGCCCCCGGCAGCCTGCCATGTGTCCTCCCTTCAATCAAGAATGAATACATATTTCTTCCCTTTGCTCTGCATCTTAAGCAGGGCTGCTAACAGCTGTTCTTTCCCCAGGCTTTACTTATGTGGTAATGAAGTCTTTTTCCTGATCCAGGGTCATAAAGTGACTGTGAAAAACCCAGGGGCTTCATAAAGTGAGAGCGAGTCAGTGTTTCTAAACTGCAATTAATCCAGGACAAGGAATGTGAAGATACAGGAGCATTTGAATGAGAACAGATAAGCTCACCAGGAACTTGTGAGCAGGTAACTGGTGCTCTCCCAGTCTGGGTAAGGATTTATTATCCCTTGGTCATTTTCTTCTCACTGACTGTCTTCTGACAACTCCCTCTTATCCCTTAAGGTGTTCCAACAGAAACATTGATGGAGATTTCATCAGGAAATCACACTTCTGTGCAAGTAGGATTGAAATTTTTATTCCCTGCAGTTCCTCTGAGCTGCTCACGTCCCTCAAAACGCTATAACCTAAGTTCTGCCAGATGACACCACCATGACCTCAGCCTGGAACTGTTTGAATATGTCACACAGGGTGCAAATTGCCTGATCTCGTCTCCTGTGCAGATCAAAATTGTATCTAAAAATGACTCTTTTAAACCACAACAGCCAGGACAGTGCCCATTTGGGAAACTCGGACTTTACCACAGGAGAATGTTGCAACCTAACTCAGCAGTCATAGAAATCGCAATGTCAATTTTTTTCTGACTTTACTCAATGACATGAATCCATAAGCCAATTTTTCAGCATTTCCTTTTTTTTTCTTTTTTCGAAACAGCAACAATAAAAATTGACTGCTTCTCTTAGAGCAAAATGAAAGCAGTAACTGGAGGAACTGTAAATGAAAGCAGTAGTTGGAGGAACTGTACTACATCACCCTGTGTCTAGGAGTTATTCCACAGCCTTTCTTTACCCACATTTCATTTCAGGGGGAGAAAACAATAGTCCAGTATTAACACACCTGACCAGAAATCAATCAGGCAGGCACAGATTCATTCACTGGTCAGCAACTTCCATGTGCCCACTGAGGCTTAGGAGTGTCAAGGACACACTTAGCAGAGAGGACTAGAGTGAACGTTGCCTAGAGATTACTTGCATGGTACAATCTAGAGCCCAAAATAGCGCATGCAGGGTTAGAGCCAGGTAGATCAGCAGTCACCTGATTTCGGAGCAGATTAGTTTGTGCAACGAGGTGAGCTTGTAG
The DNA here is from genome assembly GCF_017639235.1 of Corvus kubaryi. Taxonomy (NCBI): domain Eukaryota; kingdom Metazoa; phylum Chordata; class Aves; order Passeriformes; family Corvidae; genus Corvus; species Corvus kubaryi. The sequence goes on from NW_024581135.1 coordinate 14,011,284, forward strand.
CTTCCCTTGACACCACTGAGGCGCAGCTTTCTCAAGCAGCGAAACAGGCTGGGGGAGGGAGCATGTTTGAGTGGGAAAAAAAAGAAAAAAAAAATAAACAGAGAACAAGAGAGACACAAACATATATCTTTTAGGATAAAAAAATTAAAATCACAACAGAGAGTGTATTTAGAGAGTGGGCCAAACCAGTATCACCAAGGCGAGAGAAAAAAACAAACATCCTGGGACTGATCAGTTATGAATCCTTTGAAGCATGCCAAGTTTAGCAGTAATTAATGCTCCCGTGTGGGCTGGATACTGCAGACCAGCCAGGCAGCTGTAAGAGCAACAGATACAGTTGTTAGTGACCTAGCACACAGACAACCCTACTCCAAGGCATGGCTGTGAAGTTGGAGCTCCTTAAAGAGAGGTCAGGTTTATTTAACCACCATAATTATTTGCATGCAACAGCTGAAAGTCCACAGTGATTTATTTTAATAGGATGATGTAAGTTTAGCAATAAGTAGCAGGGGTCCTGGGTGGGAAAAGAACATCCATATATTAGAGAAGGAAAAAAAGAGACCATGTAGTGCCAAAAAGTATTTGCACTGCTGTTGCTGATACTATACCATGAAACCTTAATCAAGTCAGTTCCCACTTGTATCCTGTGTCAGAAACATAATTTCTCTTTCCTAGGGGTCTGTCATCACATTCCAAAGTAATTTACGCTGGAACAACCCTACTTCAAAGATCACAGGAGCAAAACTCCAGGCAGAGGAACAGAGATGTGAAGTACCTACAGCAGCTGAGCACCCACTGAGCCCTGGCTGCTGCCCACAGCCCTGCAGAGCTGCATGACTGCAAATGTCAGATCACAGGCTGGGCAGTGAAAACTGCCCACTTGGGAGGAAGACCATACCTACATAACTCCCTGGGACTTGCTGCTCCCATCTTTGCAGGATCAGGACAGTGCAACGTGTCACAGATTATCCTGAGCTTATAAGCATGAGCTTATGGCCTAAACTACTGAGGATGGAAAGATCTGATCCAGTGCATGTTTTTGCTAATGAGAAAAGTCCAATCAAGTACTAAGAGACCCTTGCACAGGCTAAATCAGGAAGAGAGCACCAACTCCTAACTCTCAATATTTCACTCTTCGAACTGCACTTTTTTGCATACCTGTTGTATCATCTTAGCTGAGCATTTGGGGCAACAGTGAGTGCAGCAGTGATAAAGTCAGCCAACCTCTGCTGCAGAGCACCAGGCACCAACCTGAGTAGATCAATTCCTACAAAAACCATTTCCACTGCAGCAAAGATTCCACTGGCATACACCAATAAAAATAACATGCCCCAGGGAAATTCTGCTCTTACCCCAAACACAATGAATTACTGCTATGAATTGAAGGCACAACCAGCTGGGCCTCATGCCTTGCATACAGAATCAAGACTTGCTTTGCCACACAAATGATGCAATGACACTTGGGCCATCAATCTCTCTCCCCTTTGCCTGTCAAGGTTAATCACAGTGCATGCAGTGCAGTCTAGATGACTGATGACTTGCAGCTTAATAATAGAAGTGCTGTGGCCACTAAATGCACATCTCTCACTCCAGACAGGGTGGAGATGCATCTTAATTTCTTCCATGCAGGAAAAACACCAGCATCTCACACATGGCTCGTATTTCCCCCTACCAGAAATAACCCTAAGCAAAGGATGACAACTCTTATAAGCCTGGTTAAAAGATACAGATCCAGGGTCTTTCTTTCCTGTACTGCTTCTACCCTGAAGAGTCACAATTTACCATGGCCCACTCTGAAGAGAATTAAGGATGTCTCCCCAGCCCTGGACTATTCTGTTGTGTCAAGAAGCATCCTGTGAAGGGAAGCACATGGGTTCAAATACACTTAGGGTACAAGAGGAATCCATAGCTCATTTTAGGGGCAGTATTCAATCCAAGCACCTACTCCAGAACAAAATTAGCACCATTATACTTCTTCAGCTACATTTTAAAAATGTAAACTTTATTTTTAATTAAAATAAATCTCACTAAAAATAAAATCCTTCACTTGAGTGTTGGGCAAGCCCTGGATCAAGCTATTCACAGACAGGAAAGAAACCTGACAAGAGGAAACTCTTATTTTTCTGCTTTCAGCCATATTTATTAACCAGTAGTTGTGGCCAACAGACAACAGAATGCATTCATCAAGTGTGCATAGAGTGCATTTCCATCAATGTACTTGTCACTCACACTCCTAAGAGTCTCTCTCCTAGGATATCAGAGGACTTCACAAACACAACCAACCTCAAGTAACACTCAAATGCTTACCACTTCTCTAGGATGGGGAGACAGAATCCCAGGAAGCAGACAAACTGAACGTTTTTCTGGAGCACTGCAAGATTGTGCTTCCCCAAGGGGCATAGAGGCTTTTCTGCCAGAGGTTACTGGTCCTGTGCACGTGACTAAACCCACACCCAAGCATTTGGCCACCAAGACATGCAGACTGATGATGGTGGGTCTGAACCAACCCAACAGAGGCCATCCTGCCTTCCAGGAAAGCTAAATAAATGAGAAGGAAATACCTAGCAAAACCTCACCAGTTCACAACACCTCAATGATCTTAAAGGTCCTTTCCAATATGAATGAATTCTATGAAAACACAATGAACAGGTACAGGTGAACTTAAAAGCTGCTCAGCAGGCAAATGCAGACCTCCCAAAAACAAAGGAAGGCTGCATATGCTGCTGTTTGCTTTACCTTTGCGATTTTGGTTTCATCCTTCTTCTTTGCAGTTTGCAGGGCTTCAAAGTGGTGTCTGGCACTGTCATAATCCACAAGCTTCCTTCCTCGCTTCGCGATACGAGACTAAGAAAGATGGAGAAAAGAGTCACTCCAATCTTCCCCAGCAGCCAAAACTGCAAAACCTCCCAGGAAAAAAACCCTCCTTTTCACCAGACTTCCAAAGTACCCCACACTCTGCCCACACAAGGACTCCCCCTGGACCCTCCACACAGAGAGACAGCCCTGGGAGCCACCTGCGATAAGCAGCATTCTAGAGGGAGCTCCTCAGGAGGAGAGAAGACCCATCTAAGGAAGGCAAAGGGATCCAGCCAAGAGGCCCCACCTCTGGGTGACATGAGTGTTCTCAGAACTGTAGCTCCCCTGCTTCTAAGCCCCATGATGTGCCTGCATCCTACAGGCACTGCTTCATCGTTTTCAGGGCTTCCTGAGGGCTGCAGCCAGTGTCTAACTAACCAGCTCACCAGTTTGTGTGGCAGCCTGAGAGATTAAGTTCAACAAAAGAAAGCATTTCTGTTGCCAGCACAGTAAAAGCACTCGTCCACATGATCAGGATATGCCTAGGACAGCATTTTGACCCTGTAACAGGAGCTGCAGACAGCAGCAATTGCAGACACAGGCAAGGGTCTGCTGTCACCAGCATTTCAGCAAGGGAAGTGCAAGGGAAAACCTGCAGCACTGGGTCCCCAATAGGCAACACAGAAGCCATAACAAATACAAGGAGGGAGCTGGCTGTGTACCAGGCTCAGATTCAGGAATGGAGTCCTGACAAAGCCATGGCTGAGAATCCAGGACAGACAGTCAGGCCTGTGGCCTGTTACCCTTCTTGAGCTGAGGAGCCTCAGGCTCTCTCTCTCTCCCAGCAGAGTTGTACTTTATTGAGGCTCTGGCCCACTGGGCTGCCCTGTTTTAGGAATTACCCATCCCCTCTGCCCCCTGCCTCCCACAGTGTCTGTAAACACCCCAGACTATCTGGGTTGGAGCATAGGTCTTCCCAGCCTGACCATAACACTCCCCCCCAGCTCAGAGAGCCTGGACCAGCGTCAGTAATCAGCAGTCCAGAGACAGGCTGGATAAGAGAGTGAAAAGGCATGGCAAGGAGCCAAGAGGATTTCTAATGAACCACAAAACCCAGGGACATAGAAAGTGCAGAATGAGAAATCAGCACTGGGATTTACTTGCAAAAGCAGAATCCCCTCCTCTCCTGTGCTTGGCAGGGAGCTGTGGTTTCTGCTCCCCAGGCTCCTGCAGATAAGCTGCACAACCACACTCAGGGCTGATTTCTCAGCCAGACCAGCTGGGAGCAGCTCGCACATCTCCCACACAGGCTCCTCTGCACTGCTGGTGCAGCTCCGTGTGAGTCACGGCGGATCTGCAGGATCTCAGCCACATGCACACCCTAACTCACTTCTAAATGCTCAGCTCACTCCAAGAGAGGAGTCACAAAGAGGAGGCTCAGCCACCCTACAGCCGCGGTCACTAGAAAACACCTCCCAAACATCACACTGCCAGTCAGGAGACAAGTTATTGGAGCAGGCTTCCAGCAGCACAACAATCTGAGATGCATCTTAATGCATCTTACACCAGAGGAAACACACGGCCCCATCTGGGATTTAAAAGATTCTATTTTCCCCCAGGTCAGACTGGTAGAGGCAGATGGAGTTTTCCCCACCTCTGACATGGCAAACAGCCACTTCCAGGTTTGTCCTGCTACTCCACCACGGAGTTTGATTCAATGCCACCCATCTCTCAAACAAAGCAACTCCTCCATGTTCATGCAGCTGCCAGGCTTCTAACGCCCACCCCCATTTTTGTACAGGAGTACATGGAAATGCTGCAAGGTACAGACACACAGGGTGTGAGCCCTCCCGGAGTAACCACTGATCACACCGTTGCCTGTGATGGCACTAATGGGATTTAGCCCAGTCCTGGAAGGCTGCAGGGCTCCCTTGTACAACTCCAGGACAGCTGCAGGTACCCAACACCACCTGAACGTAACAGCTGAACTCCAACAGACTTCATTACTTTGCAACAAATCCATCTTAATTTGAGCCTTCTTAAAAAACAAACAAAACCAAACCAAAGCCAAGCCATCACAAAAAACTTTTCCCCACCACTCCCTCCTTTACTGATACTTGGTTTTACAGCTAGTAGAGCACCAGTTTTAGTACAAGACAAAATTCCCAATTCCACAGCTATTCAGAACTTGGGTTGTAGTTTATCTTCTCTGGGCTCACTGCAGAGACCTGTACTTCTATTGCATGTTCTGCAAAACCAACCAAAAACTCACTCAGAAATATTAAAGATGATGTAAGAAGAGTCCTACTCCAAGAAGCACAGGCACCAACTTGCAAAGAAAGTTTAAAGTACTTTTTGCATTCCCATTTGTCGTTAGAGAAGATGGAGAGGCCTTGTTCAGGGGTGAATATCCAACACTGAATAAATTATTTTCTTTAACACACAAAAATTCCTTTCTAAAGGCATGCTCTGCTTTCACATTCCTGCTGTGGATCCCTCTTCAAAAAATCCAGGGAATTCTTCCAGTGAAGATGGATTCAGAACATGCTAGAATTTAACAAAAAAATAATGCATGCATGATCTAAGTCATCCCACATTTTAATTACTGGGCCTTTAATAGAAAACAGAAAACAGGCCTTTAAACAACTAAATTAAAATCATCTTCTCTCCATAAATCAACTTTTTTTATCACAGTAATGCCAGAATTCCAAGAAAAGCAGAAAATTTTATTTTGTGGAAAACAAAAACCAGAAAACTATTACCACAACAACAAAAAAACAACTCAAATATTCTGTAAATTACGTAAGACTGCTGCTTTTTTTGCCTGCCAATCTCAAGAACTCTAATTCCTTATGTGAGGCCAAATGATAATTCAGTACAGGCGTAGCAATGTTCAACAACTGCATTTCTAGGAGTTTCTACCACTTGACAAAAACATACTCGATTTGAGCACTTCTCACTGCTCTGGGGTAAGGAGGATGATGCATCCAGCTGAATTACCCATAAAAACATACTGACCTTTTTAAGTTCGTATCACTGAAAGTCCATTTCAAAGGAATAGTCAACTCTTGTGAAACACATCGATATCTTATTGTAAGAACCAACATAATGCCACTCAGGCTTTCAGGAAGGGAAGCAGAGTAGTGCTCTCTAAAACATTACTTGAATTGCACATGAAATTGCTTTTATGCAATAATACAAAATTCACTTTTTCTAGGGCATCATCTGACGACTGAGAAGAAACATTAGTAATAAATACCTTAGTGACCCATTCAGAAGTCAGCTACCTCTAACAACATTTTAATATTTATTCATCTTTGCATACCTGTTTGTTCCCCATACTTTTCAGACCTATGGGTAAAATTCAGGCTGTTGAGGTCAACTGTGGTGATGCAGTGAAACCATGAATGTCACAAAATGGTGTAGCAAGAATTTTAGTTTGCAGACATAAGTACAACTTCAGTAAAAAAGTCATAACTTTTTCTTCTAATATAAGCAAACATGATTGTTGAATTTGGAGAGAAAAGGCCAGGTTTTTCAGGTATGTGTGATGGTTTTCACTGCATACCTTTAAATTCGTGCACAAAGGCTTTGTGATATTAATGCCAACAGGGGCCCATTACTCTTTCTCAGCATGATAAATCTTACTGCATTTGAAGGTGCTCAGTACCTAACACTGAGTTTTGGTGGAATTTGGGTGCTCCCACTCTTGCGCTCCTGTTAAAATCCCACTGTAAAACCTCAGCAGGATTCCAGCAGAATTTAAAAATCCTGAAGATACTCAACATGGAAAGAAGTGACACTCTGAGGTGACCCAGTGCACAGCCAAAGGGGCTTGTAAAATGTGATTTGGACCAAAGCAGTGCCAAAGTCTGAGTCTACAGCAAGCCCAAAGTAAGCCCTCCTGCTCAGGAAGAAGTACAGAGGCTGCACTGCTGACTGAGGCACATGGCATCACACCCCAGAGAAATCAGCCCTACAGCCTTCAGTGGGTGGAAAGCCACAGCCCTTCCCCATTTCAGACTTCCAGGGGCAGAAGAGGCTGGAAAAATGAAACAAGAACAGGGAGTCCCAGGAGACAAGGCCATTGCTGTTCGGGGCTCATTTTACAAGCCTGTGACCTGCCCCCATTTGGTACAGCACAATCCTCCTGAAGCAATAAATATTGACAAACGTTTTAAGAGACACGTGGTAGGGAAAGGGTTGTTTTCACTGGGAAGTAGCCAAGCTGATACTTCCCATATGCTGATATCATTACTAGTGCTTCCATATGGTGAAGACATTTCCTGCATAACCTCAAAATGAATGGAGAGGAGATAACAGTGGGGGAAGGGAAGGTCACAGGACATCATTCAAACCCAAGTCTTTGGATACGATCTCTCCCAAAAAGACACCTATCCAGCATTCCCCATTCCCTGAAAAAAGCTGGTTACACACACAGGAGGACTTCAAGGACTTGCAGAAATCTGCCTTCCACACCAGCCTCTACTTGTAAAGTATATTTGCCACTAACTGCTTCCTCAATGTTTTCTGCTTACGAGGAAATTAAAAGACAAAAGGACCAAAAGGAGAGACTGAGACTTTCTGAGCTACTGCTGACACTGCCCCCCCGCACTCTGATGCAATAGGGAATTTCAGGGATCCTCCCGTTTCACACTTATATTTTCTCTTCAGCATCTTTCCCCTGGATTCTTCACTCTTGTCTGAAGCCCAAATATAGAACAGAACATTTTCAATTAACCAGAGCTGCAGAGATCTTGGCTGCTCTCAAAGAAGACCTTGGAGCAGCAGAGCACACACATTCTCCTAAAGAAGATGGGGATGTAAGAAATTGATCTTCAGAGCTTTTATCTGCTGTGACTCTCTAGATCAAAAGGTTTAAAGAGAATCTTACTTTAATATCTGGAAATTGGCCAAGGTATGTATCCATGGTCAGAAGTGCTTGATCCACCAGCTTCTGATGGAAATCCGTCCAGAGGAGATCATTGTTCTGAAAAACAAAAGTAATGAGTTAACTATTAAGAACACAGAGCTCCACATTTCTGTTTTTCCCTGTGAGTGCTACAGTCAACAATCTCAGGCCTGAGAGCTCTTAAGAAACAGTAATTTCTTTGGAAAATTAATGATCAGAGAAGTCAGTTGAAAACAGAGACCTTGGCAGAAATGAGAAAGCCTGATGCTGCTAATTCAGGTGACCTCTCCAAGGACAAAATGCCTTTGAAGGCCTATCCTTACCCTGCAATGTTAAACTCAAGTCTGTACAATGGAAGATGAATGTCAGGCTGGTTTTACCTCCTCCCAGCAGCCACAAAAAAAGGGACACCTGACATCACAAGGCACCATTTTCTGCTTTTCCTTACAATACAGCTTTCTGAAGGATCATGAACAACAATAGAAAGCAGATACTCTAGCAGTCTGCAGCCCTCATACCACCTGCCCCCACAGTCCAATGGAGGCCACAGCCAAGGCTTGCACCCTGAACTGTGCCCACTTTATCCTGACCTTAGCTCAGGCATGGTAACTTCCTATCAGCCTTGGATTAGGTGAAAATTACCCCTCTCTCCTGTTTTTCCACTTGAACAAAGGGTTTTGGCTACAGCATTCAGGAAAAATTTCCACTTTATGCTTTTATTTGTCAGGAATAACTCTTTTCTCTCACCTGTCTGTTCACAAGCAAAATATAAACAAGGCATTAAAGGGGGAGGTGGAGAGCTGGAAATATGCTTGCAGACCCAAAGGGTAGCTACAGTTAGTTCTCAGGATTCATGTTCCCTTTGACCTCTCTGGCTCAAATCTGCTGAAGGGTCAGTCTCTCAGGAGGCATCACAGTGGCTCAGGAAGAAACAAGGCCAACAAAGACTGTGAAGCCAAACCAGCTGAAATGCAACTCCATTATTTACCACAACAGCACTTCCTAATGCAAAGTTTCCATGTTAATGAAAAAACTGACCTGGAAATGTTCAGGTTTTGTTTGAATTATCTGCTTTGAAGTCATTATTTCCTGGGCAAGATACAGATGTTATTTCAGGTGAGATTTTCTGCAGGGGAAAGAAGGGGAAGGAAAGAAACCTCCTCCTGCTCTCCTGTCTACTCCTTCACCACTTCTCCAATGCCACAGACAGCTGCAGATAAGTCTCATGGCAAATGAATCCAGAGAGCTGAACTGCCACAGCTGCTGCTCAGCAAAACAGCTGAGCAAGAGAGCAAAGGGTGCTGCCTCCAGCTGGACCCACCACAGGCACATGCCAAGGGGGATCTACGCTGCCAAATGACAGGCTGTGCCCTAAGCTCCACAGAAAACACCTGGGCAAGTTGGACAGGCATCACCCGCCAAGGGATGAGAACAACAGCAGTTTGGGGTGACACATGGCTCAGCCAAACAAGGGAGCAACTGGAAAAAGGCAGCTGGTGGTACTGCCACGAGGGGTTGTTGCAGCTACACAATTGGCTGCTCTGACTGCTTTAGCCACAGCTTTATCTGCCACTTTCTCTTACACAGAACATAAGCAGTACACGCAGTTGACCCTACTGAGTTTCTTTTGGCATCCTCCGTCTCTATTTAGCCACTCTGGGGGGAACAAATAGCTTCTGGGAATAAGTGTGTCGTTCTGTGTAATGTACAAGCATCTGGCAACAATGTCCTACAAAAATACAGGCCACATCCTTTCAGCCTTCCCTTCTTCACAGTGCTGAGTTTGTCTCCAATTCTTCTGCGAAGTCATACGCCTGAAGAAATGTGGTGCACAGACATAGCTTCCAAAGCTCATCTCTGCTGACAGAGCAAGTCTGGACATCCCCACATCCTGGACAAGGTCTTACCTCTGCTATTTTATTTGTGTCATCTCTCCCAGGCCAGTCTGGCTCATAAACTTCCTGCAAACATTCTGTCAGCTTCTTGGAGGCCTCATGCATAGCTAGGAAAGAAGAGGGAACTGTTCATAAAAAGAAGAAAATAATGTGTTCCTCGCAGTTTAACCCTTATCCTGAGGAATGGAGGCACAGGAGCATTACAACAGATGCTGAGCTCTTCCTTACTAAATGTCTGACCCTTGATGGCACAGAGATGGAAGGTAATCAGAGGGAGAAAGGAACCTTTGCAAACCCTTTGTGTTTATCCTCCCTAGCAGAACATGTGAAGGTCCATCTGCTAAGTCAGCATGATGTGTTTAGCATTAAAGCACAACCCCATTCCATCCCAGCTGGTCCCGAAGGATTCTGAAAGATTCCTCCCAGACAAAGCTGACCTTTCCTGGAACCCATGCCTGGGGAAACACCAAGAAGGGGAAGGCTGCAGAAACCTCACTGCATAGGTAAGCATTAGAGGGCAACAAACCTCTGCTCGTGCAGACCTTACCTTTTACAGAAGCCAAGTAAGTTCGGAGGTCCTTCTGCAGCCTCGTGCCTTCGGACTGTCAACACAAGGACATCATCAGTTATTCTCTCAGTTAAAGAGAGTGTAAGAAGCACTCAAGCATTTCTAATTAAAGAAAATTGGTCTTGCAGATGGGCTACACACCAGTTCTATGATCACATGAAACTTCAAGCTATCACATTTTTTGCATTTTTTTGCTCTGTGTTCTATGAACTTCTAGGACTTTCGCAGCAAATGTAAACATAATTCCTCTCCTCTTGTACTCTCTTTGGGTGAGTTCCCAATGCTTCCCCAGGTTAGGAGACTTTGTATAACTGGGCAGCTCTTTCTGATCCCTCATTTCCTTTGCTGATGGCAGTAGGAAAAGAACAAATGTGAACTCATCCAGAACTTTTGAGGCATGGAAAACAATTTGGACCATGCTGTTGGAAGCAGATGGATTTCTCACAAAGCTATGCTATCACTGCCACTTCAACAGCTGGGCAGATTTAGCCGCTGCTCAGAGAGCACAGCTGCACTGGGAGCACAAAGGATCTCAGCATGAGCTCAGTTGAGACAAGAGGTGCCTGAGTGGTGGGGAGGGCTGATGGGAAACATCTGCTTTTGAAGTCAGTAGCTCTGAGGCAGCTGTTGGAGATGGCCTGTGAGCTCCCTGTCTCTGGAGTTGGCTTCAGCTGTCAAAATCCAGTATTGCTAGGGTGCCTGCTCAGTGGGGCACAAACTGGGAAGGAGGAGGAATGACAGCAGGCTGTGAGGTGCAGTGGTCACTTTTCTGCATCCTTGTTTTGCAGAAGATATGCAAAGTCTCACCAATACATTATTATCCTACAGCTGTATCATTTTAAAGAATGACTAAATTTGAACTCTCAGCTTTGAGATTATCAAAAATTATCAGCAGGGAAGGTCCTCTGCAGAGCTCGCCCACTTGGGCACTGCAATCTCTGGAGCAGTAACATTCAAAATTGTAGCATCTAAAAGCAGAAGCCACCTCTAAAACTGTGTCCATGCTTGCCCAAATCTTGCCACAGCAGCAAATGACACAAGCCAAACTCAGAACTCTTCCAGCCTTAATACCCAGTTGCAAAGCCATGGGGACAAAAGTATCCTCTGAGCAGAAAACCAGCACCACAATTAAATAGCTAATCAATATTTTTAGATGGATCACCTGAAAAACCTACAAGTCAGGGCCTGAAAACTGGAGCATGAAATTGCAGCAATGCAGAACCAGCCTTCTGTGTTCTCCAGGCATCCTCACTAGTATGTGGTGCTGCATCCTGCAACTGGAGTGGTCTCAGTCACCTCTTGCTGATGTTTAAACTCAGAGTTACAGCTGATCTCTGTCATTATGGGGTTACCTAAGTCTCTTAGAAGTACTGAACCTGCCAGAGAGAGTGAACAGACTGTACAGCCTGTAAGATCTGCAAGCAGAAGGATTTTCAAGGAGAGACCCATGTTCAGAGTTTTGCCCTGAATCCTGTTTTCCCAGCTCCGCCAGGCACCTGTGGTTCCTGTTCACTTCCCTCTCTGGCATTTCTGGGTTTTTTTTCTTGTCCACCAGTAAAGCAGCTCCCTCGCTACAAATGCTTTTTTTAAATTGTTTTAAGCATTAATACTTTCCCATAAAACTTTGGGGTAACTTTAAGACCATTGCACTCTCTCTGTGCATGCAGCACCTGCTTTCTTCAAGCAGCCCATACTGAGCTGTCAAGTACTGCCACAATTCTGCATAAATCATAGAATCATTAAGGCTGGAAAAGACCTCCAAGACCACCAAGTCAAACTCTGACTGAATACCACCATACCCACTAAACCAGTGCCATGTCTATGTGTTTTCTGAACACTTACAGGGATGGCTTCTCTGGGGAGCCTGTTCCAATGCTCTCTCAAAAATACCTCTCACAATGCAGTTAGACATTGTCAAATACTATACAAAACAGAAACTTTCAACACTCTTGAGCACACATTTAAAAGACGCTTCTTAAACTGAACGGTAAAAAAGGCAGGAAAAAAGAGTCAAACTGGACTCAGGAAAACAAATCCACTTCCCAGTTATTAAAGAGTTTAAGGGTGTGCAGAGGGAAGTTACAGAGGTATGTCTCAAAATGAAGATATTTAAACACACAAGTGTCATCTTGTTTGAGCAGATATTCCCATACTTGAAGTCACAGTGTAATTCAGGCCCATGAGCCTATAACACAACCAGGTATAACATGAAGGACATTGTACAGATGGATATGTAAAAATAAAAGTGCTATGCTTGGAAGGCTGGAAGACCTCTCTCTCTCCTCAAAGATCTAATGAGCCACCTATAACTTACACAAAAGTGGTTTCATATCTTTTTGTGCTTTCTTATCTTTAAACCAAGCCCTAGCTATGTGATTTTCTGTAGAGCTGCTTCTTGGTAGTAGACAGGTTTCCTAAAACCCCAAACTTAAAAAGAAATTATTTCATCCTAATATTAGACTGCAACCCCTTTACATAACCTCTCTGGTTTTGCAGATCTAGCAGGAAGGATTGTATTATCAGCAGGGATGTTCGACATCTGAGAGGGGCAGGAGGTAATGTCCTGTTCCAGATTAGATTAACACAGGGCTGGAAGAACAGACTGTGTAACTACAGGGAGGGGAAGCATTGAAACAACAGCTCCAGGTAAGCCCCCCACTCAGCAAAACTTTAGAACTGTTAAGACAAAGCACGAACAACTGGTGAGAAGCTCCAGGGAGTACCAGGGGTACCAGGGAGGCTGTTAAGCTCGTTTTACCACATAGGGCTGAAATGGAGACTGCTGGGCATGAAGGGTGTTTGTCTGGGAAAAAACCGTCTCTCTGAGGGGTTACTGACTGTAATGGGAACCCACTCTGCAAGAGGGAAGATGCAATCCCCGCTGCCTGTCCTGCAACTGGGGCTGCGCTGAACACAGAAGGGTGCAGGCAGTGGTGGATGCAGCCTGTGCCAGCAGCACGCAGAGGTGGATGCAGCCTGTGCCAGCAGCAGCTTCCCTCTCATGTGCTTGGTGTGAAAGGCTGCAAACCACCCCAGAACTTCCACACAACTGGCAGCTCTTGAAGGGTATGGAAACCCAGCTGCTCTGCCAGGCAGAAACACGCGGTGCCAGGTGCAAGGGCTGCCACCAGCCTCGCCCAGTCCCCCCAGTGAGCTCTTCAACGCAGCGCACTGAAGTAAGCACTTTGGCAAGAGAAGCCAAAGCCTGGCACACCTCGGGCAGGAGCTGAGTTGCACCTTTACAGCAGGACTCCTACTCCCAGGCCAGCAAGGACAATATCTGGGACAGATCCTTGTGCCAGTGACTGAACAAAAGTGACACTGGGAAGCGGAAGGAGGGGGTAGCCTTCAAATGGACATTTGGGCAGGTTAGTTGCCAAAGATAATCTACGATGAGGGAATAATGTGGGGCAGTTCTGCTGCTTGTCAAGCTTTCAAGAAACACAGGCAAGACCTGCAGCTGCATGTTTGTGTCCAGCTCTTTCGTCACAAAGCAAATCCATCTGAGCTAAAAAGTTCCTATCATTCAGGGACCTCAGAGTGGTGCTCTTATAGGAACCTGATGGACAGAGAGTTGGGAAGTGCAATGCCTTCCCTTATGTCCACTCAACCACTATTTGAGAGAACCACAAATACCTTGGTTGAAAATGATTAAGTGATTTTTAGACCTGCATTCCATTTGATGACAGCCCACACACAGAAACATACGTCAAAGTGGTCCAACACAGTCATTACAGTCAGAGGAGCCTCTAATCAGCCAGTGAACAAGGCCACTGCCTGCTCACACCCCAGCCAGTTCCACAAGAGAGCAGAGCTGTTCTGTCACCAGCCTGCAGCAAAAGATCAGCTTTCCTCCAGACTTCCATTTCCCACTGGAGCAGACTTTATAATGAAAGGTCATAGAAATCTCAAAGATAACTACTACACACACATCTCATACATACAAAAATAAAAACAAGTGTGTACATATGCATACATAGCTGCCTTTTTATTCCCCTAGTCTACCTGGCATGACAATTCCTCAGCTCTGGGTATCCTAAGAATCCAGCTAACTCACACTCACAGCTTGCCCTGTAAAACAGGCATTGCCTGCATCTATTTTAGTAATAGGAAAACCGAGGGCCTAAGCAAAACCAGCAGACCCAAAGCAGCAAATGCAGAGCAGCCTCCAGCTTCTTTGATTAATTATTTGGGGAATTTAGTTCATGGTCTGCTCCACAAGACAGGAAAAGAAATTCAGATGTAAGGGATACAAGAGGCAGTGTTTCTTTAACAGGCTTCTCACTGCACCACTGGAACTCACGGCTTTGGAAGCCGAAAAAGCCATCCCAGACAGTCACATCTAGAAATTTGGATTTGAGTTTTTTGGTATTTCTCCTTTAAAAACGTTATTTCTTAACTACTTAAAAATTATACCAAAAAAGTCACATCTAGTAATGTCATGCTGTCAGAAAGCAGCTAAAATCTATTCTGCTGTGTACAAGAGAGTATCATTGCTGGACATGCTACAGACATGCTGCATGAACTTCTGGAGCAACAGCTACTACTGCTGCCAAGAGAACAAGCATTAGTGTCCAAGAATTTGCAATCAGCTCTGGTTAGAGGTAAGTCAAAGCCAGGCTGAAGGATTTTCATTACATTCAGCTGTGGCAAATCCCTACTCAGCTGGTTTTGCGACACATAACCACATCTGCTGAGTCTCAACAGACACGATGCAGCTGCCACTAACAGCTCTAGAAAAAGGTCCTAAATGTGTCAGGCCACAAAAGAGTAACAGATTTTTTCAGCACCACCTGAGCTATGCTGTGGCACACATTTCCTGCCACGAAACAGAAGCAATGCTTCCCCTGACAAGCACCAACATGCAAAACCCACAAGGTAACTGGTGTTTTCCCTTCTGGGAAGCTGAAGGCTCTAGACAAAAAACAAAAAAATAAAGCAAAACACACCCAGCTGAAGATAGAAACCTACTGCTGTTGAAGTAGGAGGGTGGGGAAAAATTGCTACACTGTTAAAATATTTCTGTGCACTAAAATATTGGGGATGAGGCAGACACGCAGAAGAATAATGACTCAGGCCTGACACAGTGATTGTGCAAGTATGGGGAGGAAGTCAGATTTAGGTCTTAGCAAGGAAGGATGTTCCCTTTTCACCATTTGCTTTCTTTGTCTCTTCTGCCCTTCACTGTGCTTAGGAAACCGAAACTGCCTTGCTCCATTTTATTTTTTTATTTCTGATCTGTTTCCCACCCTATCCATCTTTCAGGGACACAATGTTGCTCTTATATCTCTGCTTCCAGCGGAGTAGCAAAAATTACATTGCAAAGCAACTGCCAACTGAAGAAAGTGTTCTGGTTGAGCTGTTTCTTTCTCTAAAATTGGGTCTAGAACAAGTATTATTTTTACCAATCTCTTCACTCTCATGACCAGTGACAGGACTGAGGAAACAGGATGAAGCTGAGGCAGGGAAGATTTAGGTGGGGTATCAAGAAAAGGTTTTTTACCCTGAAGAGTGGTTGGGCACTGGGACAGGTTCCTCAGGGAACTGGTCACAGCATCAAGCCTGACTGAGTTCAGGAAGAGTTTGGACAATGCTCTGGGGCACATGGTGTGACTCTTGGGGTGTCCTGCACAGGACCAGGAGTTGGACTCAATGATCCTGATGGGCCCCTTCCAACTTGCATCATACTGTATGATGAAAGGGACCCTGGAAGTCACAGTGTCACTTCTTGTAAATGAAAACTTAGCAGTTATGGGTCACTTCAATAGGCCTATGTCATTGTTTAATTTAATGGCCTTTAATTGCATATTGCAGCAGATGACTGGAAGCTAATACTGAAACCCAGGGTGCAATTACATATCGCCAATTATCTTACCAGCTGTTTGTTGAAGTTCTGCACACACTGTTCAAACTGCTCATCTTTTGTTTCATCTGCTTTACCAAGCTTCTGAAGGACCTGCAGAGAGAGTGAAGAAAGGAGACTTCAAACACAGATACAGCAAAGCAGAGACAAAGAAACAGTTGCACGTTTTTAGTCCTGAGGCTGAGAGAAGTTAAAAAATCACCCTTATTCTTGCACTCAGAATTTTCAGAATATTTTTCCACACAGTCATAGCTTGCAAACAGATTTACAGATGAGTCAGGAAGAACTCAGACCTCTTACATGCTGCTGTACTGAAGAGCATGACTGAGGCTTGTCTTTCACTGCTCTAACGCTTTTTGCAGACAAGGCAATAGCAATCCAGTTGTTTATCTCCTGAACCAGCAAGACACAAACCACATCCCTAATATGCCTTGTGTTGTGTAGTTACACTTATCCCAATTTAACACTAGTCTCTAGTCCAGACAGGGTGGGGTTCTGCTCCCAGAACAGCTGGACAGTCCTCAAACACAGAAAGCTGTGCAGAGATCTCAGGGAGAGAGGGTGGCTGGAGCAGTGAAAAGTCCCACCTTCTTTCCACCTTTTCTCACTGTGCACACACTTGGCAAGGGCTGGCTGCTGAGAGCAACTGGGGACCTTACACCATTAATCTGTGTGACACTCAGTCCAAGTGTCACTTCTGAGAGTGTCAGCAGCCACCTCCCTGCACAGCACAGCTCCCCACAGCCTGTAAAGAAATCCTTATCAGACTACTTCCCTTATCAGCTCTCTCTCTTAGTTCCCTCTCCATGCAGCTAAGTGGATTGCTTCCTGTCATAGGTTAGCAAGCATAGTCCCGGAAGGGACGTCCTTGCTAAGGGGTGCTTACAGTTTCCTCTGGGAACTGATAGAACCTATCAGCTGGCCAGTTTGAATATGGACAATTCTCTAAGCCACTTAAAGTTGTGATCACCTCTGTGATCCACATTTAAGAATAGGCAAACTCCCCCTCCAAGCTCTCTCTCGTTTCCGGCGCTGGGACAGGTGGCTGCAGGGCCCGAGCAGGGCCCAGTGGGCCCGGCCAGGCCCTGCTTGGGCCAGGCCGGGCCGGGCCACGGCCATCCTGGAGCCATGGACCTGTTCCAGCCGTGGAACCCCCCCCACTGCCTTGCCGTGGGCAGCCGGAGCGGCTCGGCTCTCCCCCCTCTCCACTGCGATAAGAAAAAATTCAACATTCCAGCTGTAAAGCTGCAAGGCCGAGGTGAGAGTAACCCTTTTATTGCTGTGAAGAGCTGAAAACCTGAGGGAAGAGAGAGAGGAGATGCTTAAAGCTGAAATTCTGTTGTGAAGCTATCATATATCAGAGTATCCTGTCGTAATTTCATGAAGATATGGGGGGTGGAGTGTTCAATTCGTGAGCAAAAGCACCTGCGCTGAGATAGGCAGATGCTGACGCAGCTGTAATTTCATGAGAAGTTTGGACAGGGAGAGATGAACCAGATGAGGACTTTTGCTCCGAACGGGAAAGGAGAAAACCTCAGTCCGTAGAGATGCTCCCAGAGATAGTCCTAAAGATGAAGATGATGAAGACCCTTTGCTCCCAGGGAAGGAGAAGGGCCTCTGTTTTTGTTTCTGAACGGCTCAACCTTAAAATTGTACCCCAAAAAACTTCAAGAGTGGACCCTCGAAGGCAGTTGCGGGAAAAGCTGCAAGTCGGGGGAAAGGACTCACACGCAGGCAGAGAGACTCCTCTTCCTAAATGGACTGAACGATATTTGGAAGTGGGCGGCTGTCTCGTTGTGATAATGTTTTCATAGCATGAGCAAGAAGAGACTTCTCTTTCTAAATGGACTGAACAAGGTTATTATGGAAGTGGTAAACAGACTGAACATCTTAAGGGTTGTCTTTTCACATCGTCAGTGGGAGAAGGGAGGAAGGTGGGGGGAGGAGGAGAGTTCTGAAGGTGGTATTTTTTTTTTTTCTTCTTTTAGGTCTGTTAATAAACTTCTTTATATTCTTTCAAGTTTGGTGCCTGTTTTGCATTTCTCCTAATTCTTATCTCACAGCAGATAAACAGTAATGAGTATTTTGGACCAAACCACTACACTTCCAGGCTTAGAACAAAAAAGCATTTCATGTTCTGGGCTGGCAGGTATGTTCATCACAAGAAGTCTGGGCAAACCTGTGGAGGAGGACAGCAGCTATTTGTCATGCCCCAAGCAACTCCAGCTGCAGGGAGACTGGGATATAATATACACTGTGACTGGTTAAGGTCGATTACATCAGCTCTCTTAATCAAAACTAAAACCTAACCATGCCAGAAAAAAGAAGAAAAAAAAAAAAAGCCAGGGACAATAAAACCAGAGAAAAGCCCACCCAGTCCTCAGTCACAGGACATTTTGGTGAGTCAGAGGTGAGCTACAAAGGGGGCTGAGGGAGCACCTCAACAAGCGAGGCAGCCCTGTCTGGAAAGGGCATGACTGCCCAAGAGGCAGAAAGCACTGGAAAGCTGGAGTCTCCCTTGCTCTGCTGAGCACAGCAGAGCAGCCCTTTACCCACAGACCCCAGCTATCACGTTCAGCCCTTTTTGGGGAGAAGGGGATTAAGATGAAAATAGCAGGTGTTTGTTACTGACATCAGGTCTTCAGGTAGACCATTAGTAAGTGTTTCCAGACTCTGAAGGACTACCAGAGAGCCGTGACAGTCACCCAAACCAGTTTCCTCCAGCTGCCTTTGCTAGGCATGGATCTTCTCAGAGAGCACACAGGGAATTTTTCCTCTGCAAGGCAGGGATCAGTCTTTCATGATTAGTCCCTAAAATGGAATTGAAAAGGATCATGCAAAGGGATGTAGAACAGAATATTTTCAATTTGAAGTGACCTACAACAATCATTCAGTCCAACTGGCTATGCACCTACTGGCCCACTCTCATTATTTTTATACTGTTGAGGTGGAGGACACCTGTTAGGCCTATTTGG
Organism: Corvus kubaryi; assembly: GCF_017639235.1. Lineage (NCBI taxonomy): Eukaryota > Metazoa > Chordata > Aves > Passeriformes > Corvidae > Corvus > Corvus kubaryi. The sequence goes on from NW_024581135.1 coordinate 14,030,293, forward strand.
CTAATCTCAGTTCCTCTCTCCCCCATACATGAATGGATATTCCAATCTTAGCCCTGACCACAGTAACTGACTGTAGTGGTAGACGTGATGAATCAGTGCAGTCATTCAGCATTCAGCTCCTAAATCCCCTTATTTCAGCTGGGATTAAATGTCTAGGAGGGACTCACTGTTTTTCATTCTCCCTCTGTTCAACAGCTTCTCTTCACCTCCAGAAATTGCTGAGGTATTCCAATGTCAGCAAAAGGAGGAAAAAGGATACACACACAAAGAGTGCTCTCTTTGTCACCAAGAGCTGAATCAAGAACCTCCAGAATTACAAGCACAACTTTCTACAGCTCAAGTGCCAGCAACAAACACTGCAGCTACAAATGCCTAATGTGCTTGGTAAATCTGTCTACACAGCAGGACACAGACAGCATGAATATTCCCTTCTTCCTCACAAACCCTTGGCACATAAGAGCTTGTTGGAGAGAGAAGAAGCAATGTTGATTGTACTGGCAGAGTCTTGTAGACCAGACACTGGTGTCTCCTGTGCTCACCCACTCCAGCAAAGGGGAGCACATCCCATAGCAACACTGCTGCTGAGGCTACACATTCCTCTGCCATGCCAGCAGGAGAGAAGGATTCAGTATGGCCCCATCTTTCTTATCAGGTGGTATGGGGAACCTCCTCCAGATATTGTTCAGCTGCACTCCCCTAAGCTGCCAGATCTATGGAGCAGAGAGTTCCCACCTGCTGGATGACTTCCTAGGTGTTCAAAGAGCAGGCACACCAATAGCACCCATCACTGATAACAACAAAGTATGCAAGCTGTAAATTCCAAAACAGATGATGTTCTCAATGTGCAGATCAATAGAATTACTGGGGATATAGAGGAGACTTTTACAGGGCAATGCATCTGTCTGGCCAGTCAGGAGATGTGATGCTTTCAGGCCTGGAGGGGAGGGAAGGAGAGCAATTAACTGGGAGGAATCCGGAGTATGTCACCAGGGTCAAAGGTTTAGAACAGCCTCAGTGCTTCCTGGTGAAAAACACTGAGCAGCACTCACAGACTATTCATTACAGAGCCACGTGTCTGCTTCCAGCACATCCAAGGAGTTAATTTCCAGTCCCATTGCCCCCTGGGGAACATGCACACTTAGTCTGGGATCATCTGGTTAGCTGGGAAAATCTTGTTCCACTGTGCTGAGGTGCTCTGCACAATTCCTGCTAAATACTGGGCACTGGAAAGGGCTCTAACTCCCAGTCTATCTCTAAGGAAAAAGCTCCCACTGTAACAGGGAAGCTCAGGTGGGGAGCAGCTCTGAATGAGGAGAGAGGAAGCAAGGAGAAACCCTGTGTGATTCCACAGTGGTGACAAGAGGTGGGTTAAACAGGTGACTTGGGGATGTCAGCAGAGGAACAAAGCAAGGAAAACAAAACTAGTTACAAGAGAGAGGCTGTGAGAAGTGAATCCCTGGCTACACAAAAAACCCTGCTCTTGCTTCCTACGCTATTCCCCATCTGGGAGAAGAAGGCTTGTGCCCCATGTCTGCTGGCCATATAATGATCCCTTTTTTACCTGCTATGACATAGCAGAGAGACAACAATCCTGCGCCAGGACAGGGGTTATCTTCTCATAATGCTCTCTCTCATAACCAGATCTGCCCCAAACGAACAGCCCAGAGGTCAAACCCCAAGTCATCTGAGCAACACAGAAGGATGGCGCCGCAATGCTGGCCCTCAAGCCTACTCCAGCTCCCCCATCAAAGAGCTGGGCTGGCAAGTTGTACAAACAAATCCCTCTGGACTCCCTGAACCAGGCAGGGATGGAGCAGATGGCCCTGGGTGTGCTGCTGACTGCAGACATGTCTGTGCTCACTGCTAATAACCCGTGAGCTCACAGGACAACTCCCCTCCCCAGGCTGGTACGTGCCGTCATAGGTCAGGCTATTCCGGGTGAGCCACGGCTGCTCCCTCCCTTCCCCTGCGACAGTTTTTAATCCTCCAGCTCACTGCAAAGCCAGATAAAGTTCGGATGGAAACTTCAGGCCCTTTGATAGCTATTAATGGAGCAGATTTACCAGGGCAGGAGACAGGACTCCACCGCAGCTCCCAGATCTCGGGGCGGATCAGAGATGATGTGATACATCAGCTGCTGTCTGGTGGCAAACCACACCAGAAGCAGGCATGGATCTGGCATTTAAAAGATTAAGCAGCAACCATGGCTAGGCTCCTTGGTCTGCCCTTGACCTCAGGAGTCCTGGCCCTGCTTAAGGATAGGGCCCATTTCAAGATGGTGCAAGCTAGGGTGAAGAAGGGAATTCTTTGTATGAATCCGACAAAACACCTTGTGAAACAGATTTCAGAGGAGGCTCTAGTGTTGCTGTGGGTTTCAGTCTTGATTTAGTACAGTTCACTATGACAGGATGGGGCTGTCATCCCAGCCAGCATTTTTGGCCTCAGGCACCAGACATCTTTTCCAGCGTTTCTCAGAAACCAGTTCTCTTCTAATAATTATAGCTAGACCTGCAAATGCTCTGCATTTCTCACACATTACGATCAACAGGCACAGACCAGCTACTGTAGCATCTCCAAAGAGAGCCAAATTCCACCCATGGAGCCTCAGTTTTTCCTGCATTTGAGTAAAAGCAACAAGCAAAACAAGGAGACTCAGAGTTCAACTGAAGTTTTGAAAGCACTTTAAGAACCTAGAAGGCAAGATGCTATTAACAAATCAGTAAATAATCACATTCCTCTCATATCACTGATGTGTTTGTAATCTGCTGTTGTGGGCAGAACTATCTGCAGTAAGATTGGAATTGCTACACTTTGAGAAGCGAGGTAAGGAAGCAGCAAAAGGGAAATACAGAAATTCTCGTATCAGAGATGTGACATTTGCTAGCAATGGTCAGAGAAGTAAAGGCATGAAATAGACTTTAAAAACAGCATTTTTTCTTAGCAAATTTGAAAATGTGCTTTGGGATATCCAAGTTGCAGGTTTTCCTCAAAGACCATTAGATTCACACAATGACTGAGTATTACCTAAATACCACAGCTTTGTAGGACTCAAAAGGAAGCATCTTATCTGGCTGCAGTTTACCCTTTTTTTCCCAGGTTTGTTACAGGTGGAAATATTCCTGAAAGGCAAGCCCCCACACTGATTAGTATAGGGTCTCCAGCTCTGCTTCAAGAATTGGGCAGGAAGGGAATGGAGATCGGGGCATGAGCCCTGTGACCACCAAACTCTCTGACACAGAACAGCAATCCCCATTAAGGACAGACACTTGCTGGCAATGCAGCAGCTGTCAGCATCAAGAAGCAGTATCAGACCAACTAAAAGGCAGTTCAGCTTTGCTCAAAAAAGCAACTGTAACATATTCACATTTATGCTTTCTAATAAAGAAATATATGCCAGCTGCTTAGTGCAGCCACAGTTCTCAGTCAGCACCTTCCCTCGCTCCCTTTTGAAATATCAATGCCGCAACACAACAAAAGCCCTGAAGCCCCAAATATTCTCAACAAACCCCATGTAGACTCATTCTGTGAACCAATAACCTAGTAAAACTCTACTTTTCACGGCATATGGGTCACCCAGGCCAAGGACCAGTTTAGGGAATGCAACTGATGAGCAGGAAGGCAATAAAATAAAAGCATTTATTTTGTGTCAAAGCTAAATCTGCCTCTGAAACACCTGAATTTAGAGTGGTCCAGCCCCGATGAAGGGGAAGTCATTAAGCCCACAGCCAGGGAACTCCAGCCCTGCAAGTCCACATCTTACTCCCCACTGTATCAGAGAGGGGCTGCACTTATATCTTACTGACATGGGCCCACTGCCCCTAAATCACTCCATCTCCTGACCTCTCCACCCCTCACCAACACCACCTCTGACTTTTGCTGTGTCTGCCAATTCCAGTGCATAATCTTCAAGTCCCAAGTGGGCACTAAGCCAGTAACTACTGTGGCTAATTTTGAATTGCAATAAATTGGCATGTGCCAATGGGACAACTAGCAACAGAACAAATAAGTCCTTGATGCCAGGCTGCTGCCTGTTATTCCATGGAAGACATTCTACTCGGAAGAGAAGAAAACAGTGTCCAAGTCAGATGGAAAGCACAAAGCCACGTAACTTAATAAGGTACAAACAAAGGAAGTTTCATAAGCTTTTTTAAGCCTCATTTCTTCTGTGCCAAGATGCAATGTGACTTGTTCAATGAAGCAGATTTGTGCTCATGGAATACTTAGGTTATTGCATTCAGTTTTGGGGAGAAAAGCACGAGCGGCAGTGGGAATCTGCTCCCCCTCCAGCCCTCCCCAGGAGCAGGGCATGTCCTCCTGCCCTCCATGCCTGACTCCAGGCTGGTTTCGGGGACAGCCTGGCTTTCCTCATGCAAGCCTGACACAATTAAGTCTTTCTTTCATACAACTGGACAAAGGAAGATGGGGGTGGAGAGGAAGAAACACCAAACATATTAACGTTTCATTTTAAATTGAGGAAATTATTCCCATAGCTGAGCAATCACCAAGGCCCTTGGATCACCGGAAGATGGGAAAGGGCAATGTCAAACTTGGCACACACAGAGCAGTTCTTGTTTGCTTCTTACTTGCTAACAAGGTTCAATAGATCCCACAAAGACAGGACATTGCCTCTGTTACAGAACTAAGTGTTGGGAAATGAGGGTTCAATACTGCGTTTTGTTAGAGACTTCCTGAATGACCTGGAAAAGCCATTCTAATGTCACATCCATCCAGCTGTAAGGAGGAGTGTTTGGTCAGCATGTCACAGAGTCACCAAATTTATCTCTGGCATTTCCAGCTGGCAAATAAGAGAGGAACAGAGAGAGGAGATGACCAGTTTTCAGTGCTCAGCTCAAGACACACTGAGTTTGATTTTCACAGGTGTCCCTATAGCTAAACTATGTGAGAATTTTCATGCTTAGAGCCATATTCTAAAACAACTAAAAATACTATTTTCAGTTCACATAGCCAAAAAATATGTGAACAGTAGAGACTTTAAATCATTAGGATAGACTGCATGAAGGTCCTTTGCTAATGAAAGACCTTAAGACAAGCATCTCGAGTGTGATTTAATCCAGATTGATCTCACTCTACACAAGAGACAGACCCTGTAAGGCCCTTCCAAAGCTGTTCTTCCCAAATCCAGAAGATGACAGCTTCAGTGAAGGTCAATCACTTTGTGTCAAAAAAAAATCCTATTCAAAAAGACCCCATTCCTTCCTCCATACAACACGAAGTACAATATAAACCCAAGGGTGACTAGATAATAACAGCATGCATAGCCAAAGGAACACCATGTATGTGTCAAAGAGCCACCACCTTTTCCTAAATACTACTGTATTAAAAAATTTCTGTAAGGAGCCAGTCATGCTGCATTGCCTTGAAGGCTCATCTCAAGTATTTTCCTCTGACAGCTGTTAAACAGCAGCCTCACTGTGACCTGCACCTTCAGGACACACTTCTCAAGTTTAACGTGACTCACTGTGGTCACACTGAGTTGCATTTCATGTTTCATCCTTCTCTCTCACTCTGTAGTCAATATAGAAAAAAATAAAGTTCCAGTTTTCTCACTCAGAATTATTTCCTGGAAAACCTGCTTCCCCATAATGGGCTCAAGAGAGAGTTCATGGCAACAAGTTTCACCAGGCTAAAGTCAACATCTTAAAACACACAGGACATCGAGTGTCTTAGGACCTTAGGTGACCACAAAGAGAAGAATCAGGTCTAACCCCAGTTTCTGGACCTTTCTCCCACAACTACCTCCACAGGTTTAGTGGATCTTAGGCTGTTCCTGTACCTGGAGTTCAAGAACCTGTCCTGCATGCTGTTGGTGGAGAACTCCTGTCTTGCCTGGCAGGTCAAAATTGCTATACCCATAGGTAGCACCCTGTGCCCAAGATAAAAGCCCTCTTGGACATGGGGCCAGAAGCCCAGTTAATCTTCTGCACTAGGAAAGAGGCCAGGATGATTTTCATTTCCCTGTTTACCTCTTCTTCTCTTTCTACTGTTTTCAGAATTTGCAATAACATCTGCTGACCCCACTCTCTGTCTCAGCAAGACCAACATCCCTGAGGACCCACATTAAAAGCATCTTTGTTTTTGGAGTAGAACCTACAACAGTTTCTCCCCAGCCCATTCCCACCCTACTGACAACACTGAATTCTTTCTCAAGAAGGTACCAAACACTTTGCCTTCAATTTCCATGCTGTGATCAAATCACTTATCTAAAATGGGCTTTGACATTTCCCTGCCTTAATGCCACTCCCACTCTGGGAAGCCTTCACTATCAGGATCTGCTAACACTGTCTCTAACTATAGTATATTGTCATCAAGTAATGCTTTAAAAAAATGTTCGTAGTCCTTTACATTCTTGCGAGGCTCACTGCTACTTCCCACAGAACTGGGCTACAGTATCTAAGTGGGATGGGTTGATTCTTGGCTTCCCAGAATACAGCAGTGGGACTTGTTCAAGTCAGAATTCTAAACCAAAAGGCACAGTAAGTACTGTGCAGCTAATCTGTGCTGATTCCAGCCTCATACAGACTCATTAAGGAAAAAAAATAAAGATAGCATTCAAGGGTACACAAAGCCCAGGGGCTCAGTCAATTTTTTGTGGCATCAGCTTTGGCAAAAAGCCTATAAATAACAAGCTCTTTGAAGAAATGGGAAAGCTCCATATGCATTCCCTTGCTTTTACTTCAGATAAGCACTCTCAGTGGGAAAAAAAATTGTTCATATTACTCTTTAATAGCTCCAGTTGAGTGCTAAAGAAAAAAGTACAAACTTTAAAAACCTCCAAAACCCCAAACTCAAGAGCTTCCCAATGTCACTGGCAAATATTTAAAAGCTACACCCCAAGCTCATTGTTCCACCTAATATGTTACTCAAAGTAATTTTTTAAAAAAGGAAAATAAAAAAATCATGACTAGAACTGCTCCCTTAACAGCAGTATGTCCAGTGGTTTTTATTACCTGTCCAAGGAAAAGCTCAAAATACGCTTACAAGGATTTTTAAAACTGGCAATATAGAAGCCTTCTTTTATTCAAGACCCTACAGTAACACCCTCTCAGTGGTCAATAGAAAAAAGACATTTCTGAACAAATCAGCAGGTTTTTTAAGTCATACGACCAGTCCCTAGATTTTCTTCCATCTCAGAACAGGTTGCCAAGCACAAGCTCTCTCCTTCCAACAACAACTACTGTGAACACATTTGCATCAAGCAGATCTGCTCTACTAGATACCAGCAAGATGGACCCTGAACTTGGAGATCTTTAGAGGGAAGATACCACAGAGACTAAGCCAAGACCACCTGGTTGGCCTGGCAGCAAATGCTTTCATCTCTGCAAAGGCCAATCCAGAATGCTTCACTGTTTTTTCCCAAAAGCACAAACCAAGGTGAAGGACACAAGGACACTCACCACACCTGTATCAGGTACAGTACAAATTACATTTCTTGATTTCACCATTTGGGGAGAACAGGGCCCTTGCCCTCCCACATTTCGCCACCTACAGCAGGCACGGATTTACCAGCAGTGTGAAAGGGGATGCTGTCCCCCTGTTACCAGTCACGCATGTTCCCACAGCAGGCAATGACATGAGTTCAGCTGCCCCCTCCTCCCAAAGGATCGCAACTATGTCCTCAACATAGAGCTGTGCAGACTTCTCAAGTGTCTTTTTCTTATGTGGAAGAAGATGCCAAGGGCAGCTGAGAGAGCACAGCTCAGCTGACATTAGCACAGGGCAGCAAGAGTGCTGTGCTGAGGTTCTGCCACACCTGCACCAGACAGCAGGGACTGCTGAGTATCTGTATCTTGTGAGTTTGGGAGATGAAGCCAGAGTGGGAGAGGCACCTCAGGGTGCTTTTGCTTTTTTTGTTTTGATTTACTTTAAAGAGTGAGGGCTCCTTCATATGCTAAAGCAGCAGCATTGTCTGCTAAATCCTTAAACACGGTACATGGCAAAGCATGCAGTGCTCCTAGTTATCAACGCAGTCGCTTCTGTCCTTCACAGTTTCCAGTTCTCAGATATCCAGATCTGGTTCAAGCTCAGCAGCTTTTATTTTTGATGGCAGTCTCAGAGCTCAGTTACCAGCCTTGGACAAGATGGCTCTGCTCAGCTTCATGCTGGAAGGGTGTCGACAGATGCTGAATATATTACGAACAAGTGGACATGAGCTGTCACTCCCTAAGGAGAAGAAAAAGGCACACTGAGGAAATTTGGTCACTATAAATTAGTTGGAGGGGGGGTCTGTTAAAAGTTAAAAGATCTTCAGATTGTTTTTATTCCTGCTGTGCACCATACATTCATCAACATTAAAACAGTCCCATGAAACAACACAGGAACAGTAACTTAAAACTGCCACAAAGTATTTCACAGAGAGCACTAGGCAGCTAGAAATGGCTCAAAACATCTCTTTATTTGATGAAGTGCAGAAAGAAAAAGTATTTCCTATTCTATTTTCCTCTAAGAAAGGCAGTACCAATCTACCACTCATATCTTTACAGATGTCACATGGTGGAATGCCTAGGGATTTCAGTTCTATCCCATACACAGTTGCTGAAATAATCAGATTCATCAGTCAGCAGAACTCCTTTCATTCACAGGAGTGCTGATGGACCAACTCTTCTCTCTCACCCTGGTACTCCATGCCCCAGAAAATCCCAAATCCAGGCAATCAGGACTGCCAATTACAGCATCAGTGCAGCTCCAAAAGCCTGGTCTGCTTTGTATCATCATTCATCGTATGTGACCTCAAGGCAAAAGGCCTTTCTTGTTCCAGATTTGTTTGATTACAGTGGGATCCCGACCCTGGAGTTTTACTCTTCAGAAGTGCTGCAGTACTAATGCACTATCACACTAATGAGAATGAAACTGGACCATGTGTCCGGCTTAGCAAAGGGCAGAAAGGTTGCAAAGCACACTCAACTGAAAATCTTCAAGTCTCCTACAGAAAAAAGATGCAGCTCACTCCACAAATCTCAAGTGACAGTGGATAACACTGCTAGCGCTGCTTATGTAAGTGTAGTTTTGTGAACTTGAAGAGCAAGGACTGAAAGAAGTGGAAGCAGAGGGGACAAGGAATGATAAAAAAACCCTTTCCAGCAAATTTTTCCCCTGTCATAAGCATCCAATTGTTTCTGACAAGGAACACAGAAGCAAGGTAAGGTGGATATAAAGACATGGGGACTGCTGACATGACAGAGCAGTTCTGAGGGCATTGATGCAACCCAGTACCTCTACCCTGATTGTACATTTGCACCTTCATTTCAGACAAAAAAGAAGCCAAACCTAGGAGCTTTCCTGTCTTATAAAGAATGGATGAAACCACTCTTCTAAATGCCGGTGTTGTTCTCAGTTCATCTGGTTTATGCATATGGCTTCTCTGGGCACCACTTGAAACCACACCTTTCTGCCCAAGTAACTCCATTAGCACTGTCTAAAGTGACATGTCACCTCTCCAGAAACATGAGGCAAGTAAGTTGTTCATGATGTTCACAGAGGGTTGAGGAGTTCCACCAGCTTTCATGGTACATTTTTCATTATAATGTCAGAGGAACGTTAGAGCAAATCCTTCATGCACCTAGTGGAGGATATGGAGCCTCAGGGCCTAGTCAAAGAGGCAGATATTCCTGCTTGGGTTAAAAATCTGCTGCCAGACCAGGCCTTGCAAAAGACAGCATCAGAAGAAAGTCATATTCCTGAAAGAATAGAAGCTTACCAAAGGTCTGTAATGGGAGACAAAAACATTCTTCTTTGGGTAATTAATCTGAAATAGCCCTCTAAGCAATAGTGACCAAAAAGTGCTCTCACTCAAGCACCATTTAACGGTGTCAAGTTATGCATAAGCTCAGGATATTTCTGGCTCAGCCATCACTGGACAAGGATCTGCTCCTCTCTCTCTCTCACTGTGCTTCAGTACCATTTGCTTGAAGATTAAACGGAACATGCTTCCCCTGATAGTCCTCATCCTTCAAGGCAAGGCTGAGAAGCACATTGCCAGCTCTGCTCTCTTGGTCTAGCCTGCTGTGGGAGGCAGGAGGATTTTTCTCTTGCAACAAGGTTCATTAACAGGAGACTCTTCTGAAGCGTAACAGGGATGCAAGGCAAGAAATGAAATCTCAGCAGTCAGCTTAGACCACATGCTATTTCCAGATGGCTTATGGACATCCACCCACAAAACATGTCATTAGCTGTGCACAGGTGGGGGTAAGGCTACCAGCCAATTCTAAGTTCAGCTTGCCCAGAAAACCCAAAACCGCCCAGTCATACTGACAGCCCCACAGTTATGAATATTTGCCACGCATTTAACGAGAGCAAACCCAAAGTGCCAAAATAGGCAATAACCCTTCAACACTCTGGTATCTTAAACAAGTATCTACTGCAACTAGTCCACGAAAATCCATGAAGGTTTAACACCTCCCTCTTTCACATTCAGCCATGGTTTGAAATGCCGGTTACATTTTCATTTGCAGAAGACCTTTCCTGTTTTTGTATCTTATTAAGCACACACACGCAGACAAACACAAAATCACCATCTAAACTTAGACCAGAGAAGTTAACTCTCCTGTAAATGTCACCAGGTTTAAGTCATGGCTGGGAGAATAAGTTTGTGTTACTGTCAATCAAAAGCCAGGCAGAGACATATTGCTGTATCAAACACCATTGCCAGCTGTCTCCCCCAAAGCAAATGCAGGGTCTGTTCTCAGAATCTGCGAGCCCTTGCTGTGGCTGTTAATAACCAGGGGAACTGTCAACAACCTGCAGCTCTCCCAAGGCCCAGCTCCACATGCCACCACTTGATGTTACAGCCTCACTTGGAAAGGCCTGAAATTTCAACTGGATTCAAGCTGCCCCTGGTTTGCAGAGCAGCACACATGAGAAGGCTGAGCTGAGCACAGGCTCAGCTCACCTACATCATCCCTCAGGGGTGTGTCACAAAGAACCAGCATTTGCTTTGCACCATCCCAGTCACATCCTACTACAGAGTGAGAGGGAGGCAGCCTGGCACTTGGAATCTCTCATCTCTGAAAAAGGGCTCACTGAAAATATAAGATTCTCTGGGAAACTGGTGGATACTCAATAACCTGGGAGCAAACCCCACTGCTTTTATTTGAAGGATCCCAGCTTTGTGGCAGTGCTTGTGGACAAAACCAGGCCCCCTCATTTTGTTTTGAATCCCGGATATGAAAGGGTGTAAAGAAGGGGATTGTCTTGTTACATACTACAGACTTTAAATTTCCAATACAGACCTTTCAAAGCAGAACAGAGACAGCACCTATAGAAAAAGTAGAGTAATGAGAAGGAAGACATGATTTGTGGCTTTCTGCATGGAGCAAAGCTGGGCAGTACCTAAAGGAGGGGAGTTACACCCTTCACCTCAGTCCCTAGGCATGTATATCACTGGAACTACAGCCACCAGTACCTGAGCACTCCTTGCCCACCACATTACTTATCTGTTTATCCACTAAAAAGCACTTGTATGTCTACAGACATAATCATTATTCCTTCAATCCTCTGCCATCATTAAAATGACACAAATATCAGAATCAACAGTTGCTAAGACACCCACGTGCTCAGTTATACCCCCTGCTACTCTGTCCTGGCCTCCCTCTTGCTTGTGTTCTTCTGTTCCCCATCTTCACATGCTTTTGTTACACATCTGGTACATAGAAGCAGTGCCACAGTTCTAAATGGTCCCAGCTCCTGCAAGGAGAGTCAAACACACAGTTCTCACCCTTCCTGTGCAGCTGACTTCACCCTCAGTTGCAAAAAGGGTTTAAGGGGCCTCTTGGAAATTCAGGGGTTAGAGTCTGGGCTTCTCTGTTCCCTCCTACAAAAGTTGCACAAATCAAAGTCCTTTGCAAACAGTTACAATGAAGAACCATAAACTTACCGTGCCCAGATAATAAGCAAAAGGGGAGAGATGTAAAGTTACAAGGAGGACAAGTTACCTTGCCAGAAATTATTAACTCAAATTGTATTTTCATTATCAGCCCAGGATCTCCACTTTTAAAATACAACTCCCTTCCCCATCCCATCACAGCATTTGATAAGCAAAAGGCACCTGGTATTTACATAGGTTAATGTTTCTCATTTAAAAAAAATGGGATAAGCTTCACTTCGACGTAAGGAAAACTCCAGAAGAGTTTCAACATGACATATAAACTGATATTGTCAGAGTGGTTCTGATTTATTGCTTTGACTTTATCAATTGTGTTGTTTACAGGAAGCTTGAAATGGAGACAAAATAAAGATACTTTAGTCTGGATCTGAGCTCACTCCTGCATGGGGGCAAACTCTGCTGTGCCCTGTGGCCTTGCTGCATAAAGGTCAGCCATGATCACAGGAGAAGTTACTATACAGGGGAGTATCTGGGTCGTTAACGCACAAACTTTATTAGCATAGACTTCATTTATTATGAAGATTCACCTACTTATTAATACTATGAACATTACATCTTCATGCTGGAGCAATCACTAGGAGCTTGCAATTTGTAAGTACACAAGTGAAAGCATCCCAGGAATCAGAAAGGAACCTGCACTCCAGAAGGAAATCTCATACAACTTGTAGCTTCAGCTGTGATATCCACTGCCCCCTCAGTCAGGAAGTTCAGCATCACCTCTGAAATCACCACAGAGCTTTCTCTCCCACCAAAAACTTTAACAACTTCATGTGTTCCCTGTGGGAATTTTCATCTTTTTGGGGAAAAAAAAAAAAAAAGAAAAGAAGAAGAAAACCACAGCAAAACAACAAACAGAAATAACCAAACAGAAAGAACAACAACAAAAAACAAAACAAAAAAACCCCAAAAAAATAAACCCACCACTCTTTCAGTGTTTTGTTCTTATTAAAGTTGAGAGTTCCTACAGAAAACACTTGTCACTGAAGACCTGATTTAGTCAAAGTTTTCAGCTACGATGCTTGTCATGATAATGAAAATGTCTTCATACCAACCCAGATACAGAAGATTAAAGACCACCTGACTTGTTCTGCGAGTCATTTGGTGCTAATCTTGTTATACAGGCTAACAATAAAATCATAATGTCTGTATGGAGCCCGAAGGCCTTGCTGACCTTCTGTGGTTAAAGTACGCTTATTCCATTGCTAGCAGCACTCACAAAAGGAGGGCTGGAACTGCATCTAGTTGCTTTTATCTCCTCTTGCCCAAGAGTTTATTTGTAAAGGATTACCAGGAGGCAGCAAGTTCAGATACAACTCAAGCTGTCTCTGGATCACAGCAAGCCTCTTTAACCACATCACTCCGTTTCGACCTAATGCACATTCACTGCTGCCTACCTTTGGTTATGCCACCATAACTGCAACTGCACAGCACTGTGAAGTCCCCTCTGTCATTCAACATGGGCTGCAAGAACACCATCAGGACATCTTTATGTCTAAAGTCACTAAATCTTCTATGCCAAGATTTCTGTATTTCACAAACTTTTTCTAGATTCCCTTTTCAGTACCAGGAGCCAGTGCCTTGAAACCCCACCTAACACACTTCAAGTCACACATACAGAACAGAGAAGCTCCTACTGGTATCTAAGAACATTCACAGCCTCTTACATTACATTTCATATTCAACATGTTAAACTGACAAGCCATAGACACCCTTGCACTACACTGGATGACCAGGAAGGATTCAAGGATTCCACTTAAGAAGCTGGACCAAAGAACCTCCTAACACATCTCTAGTCCTGGACTCACTCTGCAGCAATATGTACACGTATGTCCCAGCCTTGCAGCAAGTTTGCCCTCAGAGGAAGGCGGCCAGACTCCTTTGCTGTTCAGTGCTGGCTGTGCAGTGCTGCTGCAAGACTCAATGGCCTGTAATGCTGTAAGACACAACGACCTGACAGCACACACTGGAACAAGAGCAAACTCAGCACAGTATGCTTTCTAACTCACACTTTATTCTAACTCATACATTACAACTATGTCCAGTAACCAGTCAGGTCGTGTTGTGAGTTTTACTGTCAGTACAGATCACCACCACAGTGACAAAAGCACCAAACTTCAGGTAGATTCACCAGTGTAGGAGCACTTCAGTGCCAGCACTCCATTCATCTCACTCTGCTGCACAAAATTTACTGCGAAAGCCAAATAACAAAAAGGGACCAAGCAAGCTTTTGTACTTCTGTCCCACAGGATACACTTAAATGCTTTGCTACAACAAACAGAGCAAGTTACCTATTCTAAAACTTGCCTCATTTAAACATTAACTGTCTCCAGACAGTCATGTACAACTTTGCGCTAACGATCAGTCTCCCAAACAGCTTTTTGAAAAGCTTGTCACTGGAACAGAGACCTGTTCGAATCTTTACTACAAAGTCAACATCTAAAGCATTTTTATTCCAAATAATTATGTGCAAGAGATTTTGCCCTTCTTCATCCCACACATAAAATACAACAGAGGCCTTCTCATTTGCCCAGTTCCTTGCAGTGGATTTTTTCCATAGGTAACTTAAGAGTAACTTTTGTTTTCACATAGACCCCCTTACCCTGGTGGTTCCCCAGCCTGCTTCTGTTCTTCCTGCTGCTGAAGTCAGGGAAGAGCCAGAACCAGCAAAAGAAGGGAACTAAGATTTCAGGGACTAGAGTGATTGAAGGTTTTGTTCACCTACTCAGAAAATGAAATTCCCCGAGAATGAAACCTGCAGAGGACACTCCAGATCTATGCTCAAGGCGAACAGGAAGGGCAGGAATTCAATACATGAAATAAGGCAGAAAAACCACAACAGATGATCTGGCACTGTAGGAAGCATCAGAGAGCAGCCACAGATGACATGTGAGAGTTGCTGTAGAAGTTATTACTTCTCTGATTATCCATTAAAGCAACTGTCAGTCAGGGGTGAGATGGACAGTGACAGCCAGGCAAACACAGGCATCACAAACAACCTCCACCATGTATCACCAAAAATCATCCTTCTCAGCAGAGACAAGGGGATCAACGAGGGAGGCACTCGGTGCAAAGCCATCTCACCACTCTGGCAGCCAGATCTGAGAAGGCAATTTTGCTTTGCTCATATTTGAATGGGAGTGTCCAGCTTGCACCAACATACTGTGCTTCTAGTGGTTCAACACAGCATGGGTGGGGGTTGCCAGTTTTACTTTAAAAGTACCCCAAGAACACAAATGACACATGAAAGGTACAATGTCATTCATCCAACTTCTTCAGAATGGGGAGAAAAACCCCACTGAGTTTTTAGACCATCACCACAAACAAATCTGTTTCATCAGCACAGGATTCCAGATGCAGGAGACCAGGTTAGGAAAAAAAATAAGTGTCTGAGCTCACTCTGCAACAGTCATGCTAGATTGTGGGTAGGATGGTGGTTCAACTTTTTTTTCCCAACTGTAAACAGCACAGGGAATTAAACAGACAGCAAGGCCAGAAGATACTGGGTTGAAATTACAGATCTGGCAATAAACACAAAAGAATGTCTCGTGATTTTCAGCATGTGGTCTGCAGACTTCAAGGCCAATGAAGAACAACTATGGAAAGCAAGCTGTATATCTGGCATTTACAGAGAAGGCCAAACCCCTGGAAAAGAAAATTAAGGCCCCATGATATAAGAAAAGGTTTGAAGCCCTGCTCTAGTTCATCTAGAATATGGATGAGACTTTTTATCATGAGGTACATTCCTCTTCATGGTTTTAAGGGAACCTTGTTCAATACCACTGACACATTCACATACAACTCAACTATGGGAATGGAAAAAAACCTCCTTCCCCTTAGACACAACTCACAGTCTGCCAGGTCTAACCCCCCCAACAGGAGCCATTACCTGGTGTGTCTGACAACAGAACAAGCACCTCATTAAGACTAACACAGCACAATCTACTCCAATTATGAATAAAGACTTAAACCTGGAGTGAATGGAGTACGAAACAAAAGAACCATAGTGATGAGATTTCTTGCTAAAAACCTTATAAAGCCTTCTCTGTTTTCTGTAATTCCCAGGCAGAAGTAAGGGCAACTAAGTAACATCTCTTTTTTGGTCTTTAAACACAGAGCCATGCCAGGCCTGCCAGTACAGCTGTCCAAAGTTATGTATCCAGTAAGGCTCCTACCTCAGCCACATTCAGCAACACCAGTGTCATGGCTGTGGTCACTGCTGGGAGCGGGAGAGGACACAACACACCTCAGTCCTCGGTGCTGCAGGTGCCAGCGTGTGCCACGTGCTGGCTCACATGAGTGTCCTTCCAGCACAGTCACACCAGCCCCCTGGGCAGCTCCTACACACTAATTTTGGCTCAGCGTGGCTTTAATAAAAATGAGTCATGACAGCAACCAGCAAGTGTTCCATGGCTGCTGCTATCCACACTGGTATCTCAGGAAAGCAAAAATGGCATGTGCACACATCTTTGTGCCTTCATTCCCATGAGGCAAGTGCCATCACCCAAATAATTCTGCTATCACCTGCAAGAACGAGGTAGGCACTGAGGCTGCTGTCAGCAGCTGCTCCATTCCCCCCCATATTGGACAATGTGGCAGATACCTGCTGGGCATGGGACAGTGTGTCAAAGATTAAACATGAGCTTTTGAGTTCTCACTGGAAAGAGAGGTGCTCTGCTGACTCTCTTCCTTATCAGTCATGGGCACAGAATAAAACCTCCCCGTTGGATCCTATCCTGCCACAGGTTTCACTTCCCATGCCTTTAAACAGCTCTGCGTGACCACAGCCAAGCAAGGACAGGAACTGGAGTGCTTCCATGGAGGGGAACAGAAACCTGAGAAGGGAGGAGAACTTCTTTTACCAGGTGGGTGTTCCCTGGCTCATTCCCCATTCCCAACCTGCTCCTCCAACACCTTTCCCCACCAACTACCACACTTTAGTTTCAGAGATGTGCAGCCTGCAGAGTTTCAAAGGTGTTAAATTACCAAACATTATTACTGAACAAAGACAGGGTTTAGGAAAAACAAAACCCCAAAACAAACACACAACTGAGATTAGCTGCATAAAGTATCTTTAAGAGTGAAGGTAGAAGAGAACAGGGAACAACGTTTGTCAGTCCCTGTTGATTCACTGTTACCTGCACCTGGCCACAAAGGGTCACACTCACCCAATATTTAGCTTCCCCTTGTGCAAACCTCGACCTCACTCATCCCTTTTCTCTTCTTCCTCTCCCAGAATAAGACAATAGGAAACACTCTCTGGTCAGTGTGGCGACTCTGAGCCGAGACACACCAGACACACACACACCCCAGGAGGCTCTGAAATCACACTGGAATCACTGCGTGATGTCCCAGCAAGAGGCAAGTGCTGAGAAGCACGTCCATGCCCCGGGCTGCAGCTCCCAACAAAAGGAGCCTTTGTCCCCTGGTGGCTTTCGCAGGACTGTGCCAGAATCAACACGGATCGATTCCAGCAGCGCTAGGAAACAGGATGGGATAGGAAAGAATATAGGCTGTTCCTACCTTCTGTGCACCTCTGACTTGCACTTGGGGGGACTGCATATCAAAGGGACCTGGCTTTTAAGAAGAGTATCATCCTAAAAACCTTCAGGTACTTCATAGGAGACATGGAATCCATCTTCTGTAGACAGCTTAAATATACAAAACATTCAAAAGTACTGCCACCTAATCACTTCCAGGCGAGAGACTTGATGGCAGCAGTTTCCAGAGCCAAAGTTCTGCTTTAATTCATCTCCTGCAAGAAACAATAGGAACTTCCTTTGAAGTACATTCTCCAGCACAGATGGATACAGCATCCCCTCCATCCTCAATTCCAGAATGGAACTATCCTGCTCAGGGGATGGAAAGAAAATCTACCTTGGACTGGAGAAATTCCCAAAGCACAGAGGAGTCTTTGCAGAGGCCACAGTTTCATGAATACTTAAAGGCTTTCCCAAGAAGGCCACTGAAAAAGCCTCATTTCCCACTCTCTCTCCTGCCTCTGTATCACTGTCCCTCCTTGTGCTAAACCAAGAATGTGAGGGCTAAATGCTGAAACAGGATTGAGAAACAAACCTCCATTCAAAATAGCAATACAGGTTGGGTTAAAAGCAACCAATGGTTTCTGATGTCCCAGCACGGCTCACAAGGGGTGGAGGATTGATTTTCCAAGCAGCACTGCTGTTCTTATGCCCTATTGTAAATTGTTGGGCCATTGTTTTCAGTCAGTCACACAAGTAAGGGTGAATTTTGGGCTAAAGGACTAGATTCAGTGGCTGGGCTGAATGTCTCCTGTTTCTATCAATCTGGAAAACACCAAGATTTAGACTTGCTAAACTTGTATAAACTTGTGTTTCAACTCTAAAAATCTCCCATCCATTCCTACAGTGGGAAAATCACTGCCAAGCCTTTTTCTTTTTCAAGATAAGCTGCTGAGCTCTAGTCCCAGCATTTCAAAATTTTTTGAACTCTTAATTATACAAGGGAGATGCAGATAAGATGCAGCCACAACTTCAGACAAACCCACTCAAATTCAGTGGTTTAGGAACTAGTTTATTGACTGAAAACTTTGGCTTTGCTCACCAAGAGTAATTTCCAAACCTCAGTTTTTACACCCTTTCTATAACACTTGAAGTTCTCACTGAGATTCAAGTGTTAAAAAAAGTGTGAATCTACTGTTCTCAGCCACACAGAGTATGACCAAATATCATGGAGATAAAACTGTAATGGCAAAACTCCAAACCAACTTTACTACTTATCTTCACAGCTCATGTAACTTTTGGGATAGGTTTTGCTGTCCACTCAAGACAAACCTTCCAAGAAACTGAGCACTGGGTTTCTGAGACTTCATTACTATCAGATTTTTAAAGACGTATCATCTAAACTATAAAAAATTTTAAAATTATTTTTATATCTAAACTGTTTTTAAAATTACATAGCTTTTTGAGACAGTTTCTCAGCCTGATGAGACCATTCTGCAATTGTGTTATCTCCTGTCAGGATGAACTCTGGAAAGCAGTTAAGAGCTTAAAACAACCGTATATTGCCCAAATCACTAATGAAACTTTTGAATGAAAGGAGAGCCAATGCACTTTGCAATGTTATTTCCTCAGTAACAACCAGAGCCCTATTATTAAATGCAGGCAGGGATCCAAGAGGCAGCTTCGTCTGGATTCTGATTTGATTGCACAGCTGCCACAGGCAAAGGTTAAAGATGATGGGAAGAGAAAGAAAAAAATAGAACAAGGAGGATCTAGAACAACAACTAAATAGATATTACTGTGGAACACCACAGATCCTGAGAAAGAAGCCTTAACTTGGAAGAGTAAGGGTTGACTGTGTTTTGGCTGGTGTATGATTAGAGGACAGAAAGCTCTGAAGAGTTGTTTGACGTGACAGCTTCGGGTTTTCCAAGAGTAGGAAAACACAGTCGAAGCAGGAGCACTCCTGACAACAAAAAGGACCTGGGAGCACAGTGACAGGACCAGGCTCCCAGGGCTTCCCTTGGATCTCTCTGGGGAAAGCCCTTCTCAGTAGCTGAGGAGGGTATCCAGGCCTTAAGCACCTGGCTTTCTGCCAAGCATGGAGATGGCTGGGGATTACCATGTGAGATTGAAAGGAAGATGTGATTGGAAGTAGGAACTTGAACGATGCACAGCTGATGCTATCTAGGCCTTAGGTGCTTTGCTAAGCAGATGAAAGGAAGAAATAAATGCAGAATCAGACCTGATCACCAGTTTCTTGTGAACAGGAGTATCCAGCTGCAGCTATTTTTCCACATGCATCTGTGGGTGAGCGTGCAATGCTTGGACATCTTCCTTTGAAACAAGCACAGAACCTTCTTCTGTATCAAAAGAAACAAGCACATCACACAACAGCACTGGTACTGCCCCAGTGCAAGCACAAAACACTTTCTTTCTCATCTCTGACTTCAGAGCAGGGACATAAATAAACCAAAGACGCTCTCTGAAAGGAGGCAGTCTGTCTCTGCCAATCTTCACCAGCACAGCCAACACAAACCCAGTACATTTCTGCTATGGAGAGCAGGGCAGTCTCACCCACATCACAGCAGCACTGTCAGGAGGAGAGCAGGATACGTGCAAAGGCTTGGCACACACGTGTGTTCAAAGACTTTTTTTCACCCCAACACAGAACCACTTCTTATTCATTATTTGAAGATGTCAGAATGAGACTTCTAGAGAACAAGTAACTTGGCCATAGCTGTACAAGGAGTATGCAACAGTGATACAAAGCTACCCTGAATTACATGTAGGTCAATAATAAACATTAATGTTTATTACTGAAGGAATGGAGAAGCTGTCACAGTTCCCTTCAAACCCAGGAAAATCTGCCTCTGTCACAGATGCACTGTTCAGTTTTGCACAAACCATGATGCCACCTTCCCTTCCTATCACAGAGGAGTAAGTATTCTCACATAGCCTCTGAGGAAGCACGATATAAAAAAATCAGGTGCTTAATTTAATAACTCTGAACATTGTCCCTTACCACTGCTAGGGCCATTGTGTATGGTAGCACTACACTCTTGCAAGGCAAGATTTCTGACAGGTAGGCAAGTCCAGCTGGACAAGGATGTTGATTATGTTCCTGGCTCTCTTTCAGCCTTCCGGGTTTTAAATACTGGGTAATGGTGAGGGCGGGATGAAAAACTGTTTACTTTTGTGACCTTGAGTCAGCATTGCATAGGCTACATCTCAGCCACACAGAGTTTTTTCCTTCCAAGGACATCAAGTAAAAAAAGTGAAAACCAGCCTAAAGAACATTCCCAAGTGGTCATTCTCAAAGTGAAATTTATTGCTTGGACAAGACAGGATTGAAGTATCCAGGATGCACAGATATTGGTCCCAAGATATACTAACACACGTAAATGAACACAGCTACTCCAACTGTCTCTTTTTTTCCTGCATACGCATGTTACTAGCAGGAACTAGTTCGGAAGACAAAAGAAATTAGTTGCATCGGTGCAACATGCCCCAAGGACAAAGCACAAGGACAGGGGAACTGACTCACCTCACATTATCTCCTCCTCTTCTCCTCCCTGCAAGACCCTCCCAGAGCAGTCACAGTTGATTGAACAGAGAATTTCCTGACTTGCACCTTTTTTTTCTTTACAAAAATGGCAAAATCAATCCAAGCATGACTGACAACTAGAAGGAACACCAGAGAGAATGACAGCAACAAACAGAAAGCAGATCAATGGATTTTAGTAAGGAAGCCTTAGAGCCAGACAGCAAAGGCAGCAGAAAGCACTATACATGAATTTTCATCTCTCAGCCTGTCACCATGAAAACAGATTCTGTTTTCATATATTTTCGTCATGTTTCCAACCACTTGTTAACATCCCTGCTTATCCTGGCCACAGTTTCAGGGTAACACGCTAAAAAGCTATCTGGGTTGGTGCATGCACATGGGGTTAGAGTAAAAGGGCTACCATGATTACTGGGGACAGTATCCTGTGAATAAAAATATCATCGGAAGGTTACTATAGTCAGAAAACTAAGGGAGGTGGCAGCAGAGGGAAGAAATTAAAGAAGAGTTTGTTGTCTTGACACAAATCCTCTTTTCCACTTTTTCATCTCCCATCACCCAGAGACTCCTTGCGGGTGAGTGCTTTAAGCATGGCACAACAGTCTGCACATCTTTCAGACCCCAGGTTTCCCCTTTTTGCATCTTCCCCAGTAGCTTCACCACAGAAAAAATCTTAGGGATGGGAGGGAGGAATGGGGGGGGGGGAACAGGTCAGGGAGGGAACAGGAAGGACTTAGATAAATATGCACAGCCAGCTCTGATAAGCAACCCTACAGCAACAGACCACAGCAACTGAACAATGCTCTCTGTTTGAACAGCCTTCCCTCCACGTCCGACCTTATTTTTTTTAAAAAAAGATAGGGACATCACTCAAGTCTTTTGGTTTTCCACGTGGGAGGGAGCTGATGTTTACATTACAAAGACACATCTTAGTGCCACAGATCCACCAATGGCTCAAGGAAGAACAGAGAAGGAAGCTCTGAAGGCAGCAGGTTCCAAACATGACAAATTCACCTCCAGAAACAAGTACTTGTTTCATCTGATGAGGAAAAACAAATGCTTTTCTTTCTGTTCTCCATTCCACGAAACAAGGAATTAGTCATCCCTTAAAAAGGACACCTGGTTCCTCAGCATCAGGAGACTGAAAATGCAGGAATAGTTAATTTTTTTCTGGCCCCTTACACCCTTGCCCCTACTCATTCTGGCTAAAAATATCCATCAAGGCTTTTGATACCCTTCCACATCTACAGCATGTCTGGCTTCAGGCCCACGCCATCCCTGGGCTTGAAGAACGTGCTTGCAGGGTTCCTCCCTCAATGGAGGGGTCAGCTGTCCCTTTCCCTTCCACTGCCCATCACTGCAGGCTGGCAGGCAGACCCTACAGGCTCTCAAGGAGGGCTTTATTTCCAAGGCCTGCCACTCCACTGTCCCATCCTCGTTTTCATTCACAGCCCCATTCATGAGGGTGAAACCTTAACTCACCCAGGCAACCAAGCTGTGTTGCTGTTCCTCGCTGACTGGGGGGCCCAGTATCTGTGTCTGCAGGGCTGTGAGGACGGGCATGGGGAACACTGCACAGGCAGCCTGTGCCAAGGGCAGCAGTGGTGTTAAGAACCTGTTCAAGGGCAGGACTCAGCCCCCACAAACACCTGCTCCAGAAAAACAAGGCAGACCATCACACTCTAGGGATTTCTTCGGCAATCCCTTTCTTTCCTGTCCTTCTAAAGTAGCCGTTTTTTAGATAAGAGCTGGAACTAGTGTCATTTCCCCTAAAGAAAAAAAGCTTCATTTCCTCCTCTGGAAGACCCAGTCCAGCCCTCACCCTTCTCCTGTTCTTCACTACCCCTAGTGCAGTTGGACCCTGTTTCTCTATTCAGCTTCCTAATACACATTTGTTTCTTTTACACGGTCAGATCTTCTCCTGTGACAAGGAGAACATTTCCATTCCCTTTCTCAAGCAGCCTGTGCAACTCCCAGCACACTGTGCTGCTCTCAGACTTTGAACACCGAAAGGTTTCTGATGGCCAGGTCACTCCTTAACCCCCTTCTGCCACAGGGCTCCTCTGTCCACCACAGAGTGGTGCTGCCTCCCATTTGAGATCCTAGCATCCCACCAGGTAGGACTCTGCTCCTTACACCATGGGAGGAGGACTGGAGATAGGAAACAGAGGTTTTAGAGCAAGTCCAGTTTAGCTTCCAAGATCTGGCAGGACAGAAGGATCTTTTATTTTTTTCTTATTTTATTCCAGAAGACTTTACTGGGTGCCTCAAACATCACCACAACTCACTAGTGACAGTTTTAATCACCCAGCTTCCCACACAAGCACCTTACTACCTGCCTCCTCAAGTTCTTCAGGGCAGAGTAGTTCCCCAGAGCTGCTTTTTTGGTTGACTTTTTCACAAGCAGACTGCACTGTTCTGCTAACAGGTCTGCCAGCTCAAATTCACCTCCTGAGCACCTCTCCCTTCCTTCCTTCCTCAAGTATCCATTAACTCCCATTAATCCAGCCTCCTGGATAATCAGAGTAATGCTCTTTAAACACAGAACACAGGGCAAAGCCACTCTCTGTCTGCAAGTTGTGTTAGAGGGCATGGTGACCCTGCAGGTAACGTGATTGGGAATATTATGCTCCAGAGCCTCCAAATAATCCATTTATGGAGAGGGCTCCCCAGAACAGGACATGAGTAGTGCAGAAAAGGCACTTTTGCTGAGTCTCCTGCCATACTCAAGTACACCTGGCTAGACAGCAACTTACTGCAGTCCTAAATCAATGTGTTCCCTCCCCCAACCACCCTGGACGACACCTCACCTAATTTAAGAGTGACTTTGAATGAATCATTTCTGCTTGTGTGAAAGAAAATCATCTAGAGAAGAGCTAGCAGCTCTTCTCCTGGTAAATTGTCCAGGTCATTAGCATCTATACTGAGCAGCAGTTGTCAAAAGTCAGTTCATTGGAGCACTGAAGGAGAAAACACTGGGACTCTTCACCACCACAACAGTCTGCTTTTCTGACTCCCTGGTAGCACTGACCTTGGAGCAAGAACTGAAAAGGAGGTTTTGGCACCCATTGCAGGAGAAACCAAACTGGTGCACCATGAACCAGCAGAAATGGAAAGCTGCTGTTAGCACTTATCAAAAACCTTGAAATTAAGGTGGCAAGGAACTGTAACATCACTTAATTCTCTCTTTTGTCCTGGGAAAAGAGCCATTTAGATTGCATTAATCTGTGCAGCTGTATTCTCATTCCTCATTCCCCCTTCTGTGCAGTAAGGCAGTCAGCTCACCACGCACATGAACGGGCTAGAAGAGGGCAGGTTTTTCACCCATTCCTGCCAGTCTGAGGAGATCAGATTCAGCGAATTCAACAGTCAAGGATAAAGACAAAGTTTTTCATTCAAGAGTAAAAACTGATTTTTGCTGCCACTTAACATTAAAAACAAACCAAAATTAATTAGTTTAGGACACTAACATTAAGGATGTGGCTTCTTACATCAAAATCCCTCAAGTGACTTTCAGAAACGACTGGGATGTAGCACTAACCTCTGAAACTGCTCTCACAAAGAAAAGGTCACTACAAGTGGGAGACTGGCTCAAGAGCACTGCAACAAAAAGCCAGCCATGGAAATAGGTGAATAGTAGTTGCTTGACCTAAAATGAAATCTGAGTAGAAGCAAAGATCTAGCTTAAAAGTCTGTATTCAACTGTTGCAAGAGAAAATTAATGCACCTTCTATATGTCTACTATCAGCCTTTATAAGGATCGCTTTTCTCTAGATAACAGCCATCCTGGCAGTTTAGGAAAACACAAGAACATATCTCCAGGATGCAAGAGCTATTCTCCTCAAAGCAATCTACAGCATGTTTACAGAATGACACAAACAAATCCCCAGTTCTCCGGATGTTTTGCAAGCACACTCTCTCACCACTTTTGCACGTGGCCAATCAGTTAAGAGGAAAGGTTCTTTTACCTACATAACCACAGGCTCAAACCAAGCATCTCCTCTCCCACAGAGGGCACTTATACATGAGACAAGCCTCGAGATGCTGAACTGGCTGGGGCCCTTGGTTACATCCAGCACTGATCCAAATCCTGATGTTCCGGGACTTTTTTATATGAAGATTTTAGTCCCTTCACTATGTTCAACATTTTAGGTTGTTTCTCCTTCCCTCTTCACCCACAGTTTTTGCAGTTTAGCTCCTATCGTCAGTCAGGTCTAAATTAAGTGATGCTACAGCAGAAGTGGTGCTGTGACAGACAGCATGGAAAAGCAATTTCCCTTCTCACTGGCAGGATGCTTGGTCTCTGTAGTCACACTGGGCTATGATCACACATTTGCAATGCAGTTCAGTGTCTGCCTGCCCCGAGGCCATCCAAGCACCTTCAAAAGCAGGTTCCTTTTAAAGGCTCCTCCTACATTAGTTGATTTCTCTTGTTATGTTACTCCTCTCTCTCTCTCATTTCTTGAGGTCATTTTGCATTATGCCTGCCCTGTAGGTACAGCCCAAGCACTGTGTTTGTAGTCCAGCATGAATTCAAGGGTTGGTTCTCAGCTATAATCCACATTATATAACAAACTGAAATACTAATTATTTCTTGGTTTTTTTCTCTCTTAAATATATCTATGTTCCCATCCCCTCATCCACCCCCAAATATTTGACTGATGCATCATCCTCCCTCCAGGTCTAACTCACTGTGTTATTACGTGGACTTTTTTTCTCCCTTCTGTAAATGCACAAGCTTGCCTTGCTATATAAAAGCTTATTAGGAAAAAAATATTGGTTTTTATTTATTTATCTTTTCCTTTTCTTTACAGTTTTTAGCAGTTAAAAAGAAAGCATAGATATTTCCCTCTTCTACCCTTTACTCTTCATCCCCCCCATTTATCTTTAAGGACATGAAAATGTTCTGCTTTTTCACCACCAAAGCTTCTGAGAATATAAACAAATCCTGGCAAATGTGATTTAAACTTCATTTCCAATTTTTTCCTCATCTATTTAATAGCTTTCAGCCAGGAGTTTCAGAGAGTCAGAATATAAGCCAAAGAGAACATAAAATTAAGAAGTTGGGTGCTAGCTACAGGTCTAGCTGAGCTGAGACAGAGGCCAGTGCCCCAGCTCAGGCACCATCCCACTGCCCTGTGGTCCCGTGGACTGCTAGTCTTTCCCTATTCCCATACTTTTTGCTGCCCCTCTAGTCCCCCATCCAGAACTTACCATCAAATGTGCCTATGAGAGGAGAGGCTTGAAAGAAAAACAGGTAAAGCAGCACAACCAGAGGGGTGGTAATGGAGCAGCAGAATGCAGAAGAGGAGGAAAAGATGCAGCTAGAGGTGAAACATCTCAGTGGTAGAGGTGGTTTAAGAGTGATGTGAAACAGCTACCCCAGCAGGAGTAGCTGGGTCAGTTTAAACCTCAGTCTGTAAAGACAAGACCTTATCTAAGGCAAGTGGATGGAGACACAAAGTGCTCCAGCACCAGCTGCACAGAGCAGAAGACAGGGCAGCAAGATAACCATTCAGAAGTGGTCACTTCTCCCACCAGAACAAACCCAATGCCAAAGCAGGCACCTGCCTCAAGAAGTGCAGGAGATTAAGAATCTTAAGAGCTTAAGCCAGAGTTTTCAGACTTCAAATGCTTTAATCTTGACACCTTAAGCAGGTGGCCCAATTCCTGAGGTGCTGAAAACACATCTTCACCAGGAGACACACAGGCTCTATTAGGGTCAGCCTCAGTCTGTCAGGCCTAGGGCGCACAGACTGCACACAGGTACCCCTCTACCATCACTCTGCCACATAACTGCACCAGAGACAGACCACTGACCTCTCAGCTCTCAGGTGTGCTGGTGACACCAGGCCATCTTAGCCATATACAGTTGTATGCCTAATTCATAACTTTCTGGGCAATTTTTTTCTACTTGGTTTGCTCTTATTCAAAGCAGGCAGCTAAAAACGCTGCATTCCCGAGTTCATGCTATTCAACAAAGATGAAACTGGAGAGAATATGTATCTATCAATACCCTGAAAGTAAAAAAAGGAGGAAATTTCAGTCTTGAGAAAGCAGGTAAATTTCCACTCTCCCTTCTGTCTGCCCCAGCCTTAAGCAGACACCAAACAGAGACCAAAAAATGTGGCACAACTGTGGAGCTAGATAGTCACTACATCATACCCCTGTACCTAATAAAGCCAAATGGCATCACTTAATTCAGCTGGCATCAATGTGACATTCCAGGCAACGGGACTTCAACAACATCAATGTCTATTACTTGGGCAGGCATTTAACACAGCTTAATTAAACCCTATCTATAGCCAATGGTAACACTAGCAAGAGGAATATTTAATATAAATAGTGTTGTCTGCAGAAATCCCCCTTCTCAATTCCTCTGCCTCCTCCTCTGCAACACTCATTTTAAGTGCTGATACTTTTGCAAGAAGTATTTTTATTTTTACACAGGCCCTGATGTGAAATGAAGCAACCAAATCAGGAAAAAACACAAAAGGCATTTGAGGCCATGCCTGAGCTGGAGAAAGAGATAAAGGAGCAGGTGCATGATAGGAGGAAGAGGGGCAGAGCTCTTATAAGGCAAAACAATGCTAGAGAGGGACTCCAGAAGGGACAGGCTGGATGCAGAGTGCTGAAGAGGCCAGTAAAGCTCCTACACAGGTTCACAAACACCTTGCTGAACAAGGATGAGAGATTCTCAAATGCAGGACAGATTTGGAACTCATGGCATGCACGACGGGGCAAAGGAAAGACACGGGCATTTGGATCAGCCATTGGAGTTCCCTGAGCTGGAAGGCAATAGCTGCAAGGGATCAGACATGGGGGATTTAGGAACAGTGCCCTCCAGGGCCATGGTGAGTTACAGAATGTGGTTTGTCCCATCAAAGTGTGAACAAATGGATCAACAGATGATCAGCTCTTGATTCTTCCCAAGCAGTTTTTGAACAGCTCTTCTCCTTTCCACCCAAGAGGACTGCGCTTTTGCTTCAGCAGAGCTGAAGGGTGAGGAACAGCAAATTAGAGAACCAGGCTGGAAGGGGAAGTCCTCTGGCTGTGAACGAGTGTTAAGTTCATCAGCTTCTTTGCCAGAGCACTTGTTAAGAATCTGGGCCACACTGGTTTTGGAGAGGAAAATCACCACAAAGTGCTCCCCAAAGAGCCTCCTCAAAAATTAAGGCCTCAGCTGGAGACTTGGGACTCCCAGGTCAGAAGACATTCCAGCTAAAACACCCCAGCTCTAAGTCACCTTCATCCAGCATGACAAAGCAGCTCTTTTAACCTACTATATCCACAGCCTCATGGTGAGGGCATCCAGCCCTTATCACACACACTTCCTCCCTGAATTATTTATGGCCACCAAGGGTCATGAAATAAGGACAGCAAAAGCCTCCAGCTTGGCAAAAAGTTCTAGTCTGGCAACTGACTCTGATATCCATTCACAGAGAAGTCCCAGACCATGAGCAATTGGGTGCAGCACACCATTCCAGAGCTCTGTGATTGATGGATCACGTCACCCCTCCGACCTTCTGACTCCCACTACAGTCAGGTCTCCAAACCCTCCCCTCCCAGCACTGCACATAAACTGCTCTTCGTCTTCAAAGAAAGACAATCTCTTTTTCCACTTTCTTCAGCTATTTTCATAAAAATATTACTGTGCAAAAACAGCCCTGCACCTTTGCCTACAAAGCAATCCGTATCAAACTTCTGCAAAAATGTTTGAAAACCCTTTTAAGTCTTTTGGAATACGCTTTTACTGAAACAAATCAGAATTACCTTTATTAACTGAGATTGTCCAATATTTATATTGGAATTGTTTCAGAATAGGGAGTGGCCTTTTTTGGCAATACATAATGCAAGCACACTGCAGATACTAACAAATAATCATACTGACTGCATGCATGATGAAGGAAACATTATCAGAGAGAGCACATCCTTGTCATAGCTCAAATTTATTAACACACAGTTAAGTTTGGCCTTTCACAATGGCTGTCCAGTCTACACAGACAAAAAAAATTAAAATCCCTAGTATTCTTCTACTGCAGAGGTCAGTTCAATACACCAAAGAATAGTCATTTCACTCCTCTGCTGAGGAAACTGTACCTTAAGGAGTGTTTCAGTACAAAACCCAAGTGTATTTCTCCATCTGAATGATTTTACACTCTTTTCGAGCACTGTTCCTCTTACGGAAGCTGCCATCTCTCTCAACAGAATTTTTCCAAAAACATACTTTCAAGCAACCTTTGAAATACACTGTCCCTCAGTAAAATAACTCAAATCCCTTCTGGGCCTCTTGTGTCAGACTCAACACTTGGACCAAGGGGTCATGTTGCATCCACAGTGGGGAAATAGAGTATCTCTCCAAGACAACACTGCCTGAAAATTCAAAATTAATGAGCTGAACGTTCCAATTCCAGGAAAGAAATTCCCTGCAATTTTTTTAAACATACTCTTTTTTTTCCCCTCAGGGTTTTGCCCATTTTTTCCCCAGAATGACTGAAGAAGCAGGAATGGAAATAAGGTTGGTCCTTCCACACTCAAGGCTCACAGAGCTGGTAGGATCAAGACCTAAAAAATTTTAACAACTTACGGGAATGTTTAACTTTACCTAAAAGGGTACTGGAGAGCTACAAGACCAGCATAACTGTTAAGTAAAAAGATGCAGAGATCTACATTTTTTTTCAAACATCTGTCTTTATACCTACTCAGTATAAGTTTA
Source organism: Corvus kubaryi (assembly GCF_017639235.1). Classification (NCBI taxonomy): domain Eukaryota; kingdom Metazoa; phylum Chordata; class Aves; order Passeriformes; family Corvidae; genus Corvus; species Corvus kubaryi. The sequence goes on from NW_024581135.1 coordinate 14,059,950, forward strand.
CATCTGTTGCTGGCACCATTCCAAGTAAATCCAATGGGAAGAATATCTATTTCACTCCACAAATATCATCCAACTCAGTTCTGAGTTGGTTAAGCCACACATTATTGTTTCTGGCCTAATAAAATGTGCAATCAAGCCAAGTAGTACAAAGGGAAAAAAACCCAAAAGCATAAACACTTGTAGCTGTGTTTTCAAACACTGTAGTTTCTGTACCATTGAAGTTCCCTTTCCATCCCTGCTGGCAAACAAGCATTCAGCTCCATCTAATACAGTTCCAAAGCAGAGTATTAGCAATTGCCCAGTGAAAAATGTTTGTACTTCAGCTGTATCAACCTCTAATCGCCCTCCTGGAGAGCTGACTTTGAAAACAACTAAGAAACTAATGTGGCTCTTAAACCAAGTTTAACAAAAAGTTCTAAACCTATTTAAAATAAACAAACCAAACATGATCAATGCAGAATTACCAAAAAGAAATAATTTCAGAACAGGTTACCAGCTTTCTGAAACTGCATGTCAAACCCTTGCAGAGAGGGCAGTACTTCTGCGTACCAAGAGATTAAATACAGCCCATGGTTTTCACAGAAGGATTAGTTGCTGTTAAGCGCTGCTTTCCTCCTTATTGGTGAAGTTTGCACCCTCCATCCTGCCTGGCAGCCTATATTAAGAACACACTGCCACCCAGACTTCTCCTTTCTTGTAAAGAATGGGACAAAAAGAAAGGCAACACTGTCTGGCTTTCATGACTCTCCCCACGGCACTTCTGTGGAAACGACGACTTTCAGAAACTTTAATCTCCCAGCCACAGGTCTGAGTAAAGATTACTCCAGCCCAGCCTGAACAGTAGAAAATTCTATGTTGCACATGTGTACTAGCAGAGATCTGAGTAAACACAGTACCTATTTCTCATTTCATAAAGCTGCTTCATAGCGATTCTGTGAGACTGCTGTTTAGGTCTGTGAATGCCCCAAGCTCTGGGTTCCAAGTTTTCCACAAAATGCAACTCCCTGCTCTGGTAAACCCTTCCTGAATGCAAGTTCCCAACATAATAAAGGAGAAGCTCAGGAAAAAAAAAAAAGAGAGAGAGAGAGAGAAAAGGAGAAAAAAATAAATTAAACAACTGTATAACTTAAGCAGGTTGAAGAATTTCTATTCCCAACTACCAGGGCTCTTCCTTCAGATCATAAATTACAAATCTAAAGAGAGGTACTTTCTGAGTAGCAGCTAAGAAACAAAACTATGCAAGCAAGTTGGCATGATGAAAATATAACCCAAAACAAAAAAAAAACCACTCATCAATCCTATTTTCTGCTAATAAATACATTTCAAGTTTTTCTTGGAATGCGGCACAGGACCTACCCTGCAGTACTTGCCAGCTTTGTGAAGATCAAACAGCTTCAGAGCCTAGGAAAGTGACCAGGGAAACCTGAACTGTCTGAGGTCCACCAGCCACTTGGATGCACCTGCTGAAAAGACACCTGACAAGATTTATTCATCCCTTGTGCCACTGCCAATAGTTCAGGCAAATCTGCAGAGGTTCCTCTCTCCTGTTCTGACAGTATTAAGTAGTCAACTAATACCATATTTAAAATTGATTTTGACTAGGCAAGATGATGGAAATTACTTTCTTCTCTCTCCCAACCCCTTCCTGTGAGAGATGTCCCCTTTTACCTCAGCAGTAGGAATGCCAGAATGGTACAGGTTTGCTGGCACTCATGCATTCAGTATTGCAGTTGCTGGAGAAATCTGAGTATGCAGTCCCTCAAGAGAAGGCTAAAACACAGCCTGAAGTCAGAATGTACCTTAATAAACTATTCTACCTGCCAGCAGTGCTCCAAGGAGGCTTTATTCGTATTTTAATATTTGTTCCCATCTCATTGCTCTGGCGTAGAGAATGCACAGTCTCCTGGTCAGCATTAATACAGTCTTACCCCCCATTAGAAGGAGCTGGTCTGCACACCCTGAATGGGCCAGCCCACTTAGGGGGCTGAGCTGTGGCCACCTCAGGGTGACAGACCTATCTGTTCTGCTTGGGCAAATTGAGTCTGGCTTTGTGATCATGTCAGGTTGCCAGTACAGAACTTCTGGGAAGACAGGCTGATCCCTCCATGTACAGGTAGACAGCCAGGACTGTAAGATGATCCTTGCAAAGTTGCAGAACTGGCACAACAGACAGCTCAGGTGTCTGGTCACCATTGCAACAGCAGAAAAAAAATAGCCACTCTAATACCTGTTAACCTAAGGTACCCACTTGTCACTGCAAATGTTTCTAGAACCAGAGCTTCATTATACATTTGATCCCAAGCAACAGGGTCTTGTGTTTCTGTCTAAAGAGTCATGAACAAAGGAAAACTTGCATTATTCCCAAAGATCCTAGTCCAGATAGATGCTGAACATCTCAGGCTGCACCCAGCTTTCCCCAAAGGCTTGGCCAGCCATGTCATTTGCTACTCACATGTGAAGAGCAATCACGATGTTGGAAAGAAAACAAACATCAGTGCCTGAAACCACAAACCTTGCCCAACAGTTAGCATGCAGGATGGAGGGAGAGGCCAGACAAGCTTTGATGTCACTCCCTGAGAGATGAGGTCTGTAACACTAACTCTCTATGGCCTAGAGCCTCATTAAAAGTCCTCAGTGAAAAGACATCTTCCACATCCTGCTTTATAAACCTGATCTCACAAGAACTGCACTGGAGAGGACTATCTGCAAAACTAGAACTTACAGGGAAGATAAAGTGACCAGGAATAGGGTTGGGCCTTTTCCAATCAGAAAATTCATCCATCCATGAGATTCTCCTGCATATAAGAAATCTGTTGCCAATAGCCAGACAGAAGGGCACCTTCAGCAGGGCACTGTAAGTGCCCTGCCAATCAAACCGTTCCATGGGCAAGGAGACATGTGGAGCCTGGTTTCCTATTTCACCTCCTCTCTGTACCATGCAGATTATCTGATACCAGTAATACAGTCTGAGCTCATACTGGAATCATCTGAACATTAGGGGCATTAATTCAGATCTTCCTCCTGTATCCAGTGCCTGTTTTCCAGCAACCTTTAGGCACAAAGTACCTTTGAGACTACTCATCCCCTAAGCCCTGCATTCTTGAGAAAGCAAGCTAACAGACATAAAGTACAGAGCCCTGTCTTTGTCATCTGGGGAGTCCCCCAGGAAAAAACCAAAATGTTAATTTTCCTGCCAGATCAGTAGGCGACCAATACTTGTAGCTCTTCAGGCTGTTTGTTCTTCACTCGCACAACAAGACAGACTGCCACCACACCATCCTACCCTAAGCAAAGGCAAGAAAAAAACATCGAAGCTTTGAAGAGACAGAAGGATCCCAAAGGAAAACCAATAAGAAACTTCTCTCCTCTTAAGCTGGTAGATGCAAGATCTCCTTAAGAGAGCTTTCTGCATCTACCATTTTTATAGAAAGGCTCCCTCCCCATCTGCAGAGCAGGGAGCCTCTGATAGGTGAATCCTGATGACAGCTGTATTTAAATTTGCTTTAAGGTTCTTGGGTACTGCTCATTAGTGGACTCTCACCTGCTTCAACAGGGCTGAGATTTCATTCCAGGTGTTTCCTTCAGCCAGGCTCCATCTATTGGAGCTTGATTTAGGAGGAGGAAACAAGTCTTATCAGGGCAACCTCAAAATGCAAACCATGCCTTCTGCAAATCCTGTTCCACCCAAACCACAATCTGTGAGACCAAGACTGCAGCCCAGCCTCCTTGGACTGCGCAGCCAGAGGAGAGCAGAACTGAAAACTTCAAACAGATGTGGGTAAACATCGGTGGAATTAACAAAGCCAAGAATGGAAAGCAAAAGTGACATTTCATGGCAACACAGCAAGTCAGAGTTTATGACTACAAATGGCAGTCTATGACCTAAATGTGACCCCCTAACACAAGGGAGTTTGGATGTCCAAACTAAACTTTGCCAGGTCCTGCAGAGAAAACAAAGTCTTCCCCTCTGGTTAGTGATGGAGAGGGACATAAGGTTTGTTGGTACATCAGAAGAAACCCGTAACAAAATACAACAGTCTGTTCATGTGACAGAACACAGACACTCATTTTACCTAGCTTTATAATGAAAAGAGTGAGAGACCACCACTACTATAGGATAGGAACTTCCCACACTCAGTCTAAGTAAAAATAAGTTCATTCCTTTCTACTCCTCTCCACACAAAAAAGCTCCCAAGGACAAAAAACTTTCTTTCTTTCTTTTTGATGTCAACTTTACAGTTCATCTCCTCAGACAAAGCTATTAATCTGTATGCAACTTAAATCAACAGTCAGTGCCTGTACAGCCAATACCATCTTTCCACACTGAACCTTTGCCTAACACGCTGAAGGAAAGCAAAGAGCTTGATCCTGTGATAAGGACCCTCAGCATCAGCCAAGCTATTAAACCCAATCCATTTGCTGCCCAAGCTCAGCTCCCTCCTGGAACCTTGCAGAGGAGTTACCCTCACACCAGGATTGCATCAAGTCACCAAGATGCTGTTTGAACTTGTTCAAAGCAGAAGTGTGCATGTGCAGACACATCCAGAAGCAGGACATTATTAGAGGAAAATGAGAATTGTGGAAATTGGGGAAACTTTTAAAATTTTCAAAAGCATTAATATAAAAATTGGTCACAAAGCAGAAACACAAACTTTAACCAAGATGATGGATTACAGACATAAAGAATAAAAAAACTTCAGAGCCTCACTGGAAAAGTTTAAAAGAGCTTGCAAACACTAGGCTCCCTCTAAGACACCATGACATTGGGGACATTACAATTTTACTCATTTAAGAAGTTTAGAATTATGAAAAGTCCAGAGCTCAACATCTCAGTCTGAAAATCCTCCAGCTAAATTCAGGATGAATAGATCATGATTTCCAGCCTAAATATCCTAATTTATCCTAATTAGTTGCAAAAGGTGATATGAGTTAGAAACAGTTGCATGAGCCCTTTCTAAGCAAGGTTCCTCTGGATAGCAGCATCAACTTATTTGATGCATTTCACTGGACAATTGGCAAATTATTACCAAGTATTGTACTTGAGGCTACCTCTGAGTAGAGACAGAGGTTAAATGGGTGTCCAGCCCATTTGTAAAAAGCACAGTCGACCATTCCATCCCATATTTCCTGTGGAATTGCTGAAGTGTCTTCCAAGAATAGCCAATAGTTTTGCTGAAAGGCTCAAAACAAATAACACTTCTGAAGGAATATCTTACATGGTTTACATAATAGGCATCTGAGAAGGGAAAAAAGGATGTGTACAGTGTTTCAGTGTGAATTCTGCATTGAACAAAAAGACATCATTCTTTGCTTAACACAAGGCCTAAATTCACCATGAAGAAAACTGCTGAGGTCAAAGCCTCAGGGCTCAAGTTGAGAGGGAGATATTCTGAAGGGAAGACTTTTTTATCTTCAATTCAAATCAAAATACAATATGGAAAAAAACAAGCCTCAGCAGTCTCTGTTTAAGCCTAAAAAAGGAAAAGTTCAACCCTAGCCAACATCCTTTCATGAAAATCTAACACATTTTTAAGTTGTGTTACCAGATCCACCTCTGCACATTTCTGCTTACCTTTTTTTTATTTAACATCTGGTCCTTATCTCCCAACACACAGTTCACCCTTCCTGCTAAACACAGTATCACAGTTTATAACTAAATACCACAAGAGTAGAGCATCATAACCACTGGTGCTTCCACATCACTTCATGCTCAGCTGTATCTCTCCTCATGACCTGAAAGTTAATACTGATGCATTTGCCTCAGTGAAAGTCTGTCCCTTAGAGACACAGGTAAAATACTGAATGCTTCACGAAAGAAGAATTGTTACAGACAATACTGCAGCAGTATGAGGAGGCAAGTCAGATGATGAAGCAAGCAATGCCGTTTTTTTCCTTTTTTGAGAACCCAGAGAGCAAAGTTGTACTGTTTGCATCAGGATAACAACAGCTGAAGGGTCTGGAATTTGTGTTAGCAAGTGCTTTGGGGTTGTTTTCTCCTTAGAGGAAAACAAGCTGTGCTTTCCTCTTCACAAAGAGACAAACAATTGTTTCCAGTTCGTGCAAATCACCTGCAATACACGGCTAACTCTCGATTATTATTGTCATTCCCACATCTCCAAACACCACCAGGGCGTGAGCAAGGAAGTGAGCTAGATCAACAGTTGACAGAAATTCGTGGAAAATTTTCCCTAGGAAAAGAACCTGTGTATGTTCTGATAAGAGACCAGGGAAGGGCTTGGCAGGCCACACTTGGTTCCAAGCGGCACCACTAAATACAATAACATCATCAGTGCGCCAAGGAGCTCAGCCTCTACCACCTACCCTAATATTAACTACAAATATGGTTGCCATCTGGTGGCTAACACAGAATGAAGTTAGCATCTGTGATGAGTTCAAGGTGGACCTGTGATGAGTTCAAGATTCCCCATCCTGTCCCCTCTGGAACAACAGTAGGGTAAAAAAACCATGGATGTGGCCATGCTCACTCTTGTGTACAGAGTGAACCTTGCTGCTGCAGTTCCATACTGGATCTGGTAGTCATTGGGGTTTTTTTCCAAGCAGTCAGACGAGTTCAAGGGATGCTTCTAGTCTCAGTAGTTGAGGTAAAAGTAGTGGGTGCAGCATATGGAACATTTAAGTCCAAGTAGTTTGGGCTGCGATTCTGGCCCAGCAGCGCTTCTGAGCAGTGTCAGAGACTGGTACGAGGCTCAGGCCAGCATTGCATTTAATCCCAACCCTCCTAGATTAAATCTAGCTGCTAAAGATAACTCCCAGGGAACACGAGCAGCAGTGGGCAGATCAGCTCGCCCGCCCTTCCTCGAAGATGCACCAGTCCTTATTCAGTCAATGTCGTCTCACAGCAAACCACTGAAAACCAAGACGAGCGTGCCTCCAATAAAAGCAGCTGATCAATGTCCCTGCGTTAAATGCCCGATAATCCCCACACAGACCAAGCATCTGGCATCAGATGCAGCATGCCAGAGAGATGAACAGGGAAAGTATCCATTGCATATTCCTGGCACCTTCTGCTGGCACAGGGGTGGGCGGAGAGCAGCGAAAGGGCTCCCGGGATTCAAAAATACACACACACACCCCCCCCCCCCCCCCCAGCAGATCGGCACAATCTTTAAAGGCCGTACGGCTTTGGCTTTACCACCATTCCAAAATGAGGAGCTCAAGGTCAGTACAGCAAGTAGCGACTATCGCGCGATGCTGCTGGAAGATAAGGGGCAAGTGCCCATCTCCTTTCCCTCACCATCTTTGAGGTTGCGCATTTACGCTATGGCAAAATACAGAACTGCTCTCGAAAATGCTGCATAAAGCACAACCTAAATGCCACAACGGGAAGGTCTCCTCCTGTTGAAACAATAAGCATCTGCGGATCCAACACAAGCGTGCGGCGCTCCGTCCTCGCTCCCGCTCCCGGCCCCATCCGATGCCATGTTTCCGCAGGCGGACGGTGAACCCTCACCGCTCCAACAGGCTAGTCGGCATTCTCAGGATGCAAAGGGGCCCTAATTCCGCCGGCAGAGAAGGCAGCTGCCACCCCCTCCCCCGCAAGCACCCACGGCGAGCCGCATCCCTGCTTCGGAGAGGGCTGTCATCCCCGGCACCCGCGTCCCCCCTCCCAACCCCGCATCCCGGGGATGCCCCTCTTCTCCCCTACCTTCTCCTGCGCCCGGGTCAGCTTCTTCTGGACGTTGCTGGCGATTTTCCCGGCCGTGACCCCCTTGCTGCCCAGCTCGGCCATCTTGCCTCCTCTTTTTAACGGGCTGCGAGCGACGGACCGGCAGGAAGGGGGGGAAAAGCCGGCGGGCAGGCGATGGCCCCGGCCGTCACCACCGCCGCCTCCCGCCCGCCGGCCGCCGCCGGCCGCCTTTTAAAGGGATAGTGCTGCCTTAAAGGGACAAGGGATGGGGGCAGGTTTTGGACGGATTTCCCCCACCCTGCCTGCCTCCTCCGGGTCCCCCGCCGCCGCCTGTCCCAGAGGAAGCCAGCAGGGTGGGAAAGGCTGGGAAGCATCGCAAGGGATTAATCTTAGATGGTGGAATGAGTTTGCTGTCTTCTTTCATCCCGCAGCAAAACGACATTCTTGTTTTAAGAAATCTGTGCCACTAATTGTTATCTGATTGTCCAATTTCATAGGACATAGGTACTTCTCAAATTACTCTTGGATCTTCACAAGCAAAAAGGGGGAAATTTAATTCCTTAAGGAACGGTACCTGGAAGTGAATCAAACCCCTGAATTTAAAAGGCAAGATGAAATTTCAGAAGGCTTAAATCATAGAATTATTAAGGTTGGAAAAGACATCTCAGATAATTGAGTCCAACCATCACCCCAGCACCACTGTGCTCACAACTAAACCATATCCCCAAGTGCCACATTCCCCACACCTTTTGAACACTTCCAGGGATGGTGATCCCACCATTTCCCTGGGCAGCCTATTCCAATGCCTGGCCACCCCTTCAGTGAAGAAATTTTTCCCAATATCCAATCTAAACCTTCCACAGCACATCTTGAAGCCTTTTCTTCTAGTTCTGTCACTTGTTACCAGGGAAAAGAGAACAACCCCCACCTTGCTTACAGCTTCCTTTCAGATAGATACAGAGAATGATGAGGTCACCTTGAGACTCCTTTTCTCCAGGCTGAATCCCCCCACTTCCCTCAGCTGTTCCTCATGGGACTTGTGCTGCAGACCTTTCACCAGCCTTGCTACCTTTCTCTGGACACACTCCAGCAGCTCAATCTCTTTCCTTTATTGAGTGGCCATGAAACTGAACACGGGATTTGGGGTGTGGCCTCACCAGTGCCAGGTACAGGGAAATGATCACTGCCCTGGTCCTGCTGGCCACACTGGTTCCATTTCTGATGTCATTGGCCAGGATGCCATTGGTCTTGGCCACCTGGCTTTGGTTTTGCTTTGCTAGATCTACTGGGCAAATATGTTTTGTCCAATTGTATTCCTTTACACACGAGGACAAAGTTCTGCTTCCTGGAATACAGGAAACCACCTCAGCACTGTTATTCATGTCCTAATACTCAGCCCCCAGGCTTCCGTCAGTACCACACACCGAGGCTTGGGCGAGTGGTGGGGAAGCTTCCTTCCTTTCCTATCCTGCTTCTGCACACTCATCCCAGTTCTCTGTGGGAGCTTGGGACTGAGTACTTTGTGCTCTCAATACCCAGTGCAGTACCAACCAATCCAATGCTCTGCAGGCAACTGAGATATATAACAAACATGCATTTATCTTTGTTTAAGATGGAAACACCTATTTTAGTTACAAGATGGTATCAAAACTTCCCTGTGTCCCTGGACCATTTCACACAGTCATTACTTTGCCAGATGAAGACTCTTATCTCCAGTTTCACACACACAGAGAATAGTCTAGCACGCACTACTGCTATGTAAAGCAACAGAAAAATGTTGAAGGTGATAAATTAAGAGAGCAAGGCCAGATTTTTTCATTTATTGTTTCCCATTTCTGCTTCAATACTATTTCTGTTCATTCAGAACTTAAAATTAAAACAATTGTCTTGCCAGAGCCCTTAGAAACTGTGGGCAGAGAACCTGTCAGCACCTCTTTGTAAGGCTTCATGAGAGTGCTTCTGCATTTCTTGCCTGTTTTGACAATGGCTTTTTTTTCATGACAAAACCTTCATTCAGAATCCAGTTTAAACCCATGGTATACTTCAATTATGTTAGTAGACATACTATTCCCATTTAATAAAATACTAGGGCATGTGTTTCGGTTATGTATCAGTAAAATTAGGTGATATAAGACATACTCAGACTCGAGTGTATGCATATCCATGATGCCAATCTGTACTGCAAACTGCAAATTTATTCAATTCTTTCCTGGCTTTACATTTAGTATTCATCTATCTATATGATCAGTATTTAGTATTAATTTAGTATTCATTTTCTGTAGTATACGTCCCAAATACATGCGATTTTTTCCATAATTTCAGCCTTACTAGTTATTTTCATATTACCTTTCTTCTCCAGTATCATCTGTAATTATTCTCTTACCCCCATCTCCCCTGCCTTAGCTGAGCTTTTAAGGGTGAAAGATGAACATATGGTTAAACATTTGTAACATCACGTTTAAAAGAGCAGATGTTTCAGGGTCAGAACACATTCCTCTCCACCATACCTCATATATTTGCTTCTCCTGCCTAGGTCTTTTCTTCGGTGGAACTGGTTTTGAAGGGATTTTTGTCTGATTACGTTCTTTCAGGTGAAAAGCAAATGATTGCAGCACATGAGCTGAAAAGAGAGTCCACAGCAAACATCAGACAACTGTGAAACAAAAGCAGCCAGACACACACGTTCACCACAATGAAAAATGATGACAAACTGTGTACATTTTAAAAGCTAGGATTAACAGCAAGTATCCACTTCTCAGCATGAGTCATTTCCGTGCTTGATTGGATCAGCACCAAAGCTGCAAAGCATTTTCTGGGCTCCAGGTGTGTTGCAAAAGGTACTCCTCTGGCATGATCCACATGCATTGCCAGTGGCCATGCAACTGAATGACCATATAAGCCATTTCAGCCAGGTAATACATGCAGGAGGTTGTTGCTTTGTGAACAAGAGTGGCTTCAGTCTTGTATCTATCCACCATTGTTCTGATCTCAAGCTTACTGTGTTTTACAAGCTTATAAATGTAAATAATTTCAATTGGACTGCAGTCCAATTGTATCTAGTAATAAACATACAGGCTAGCACCATAATGCTTGTATTTGCTTATGCTTTGTGGCATCGTGAGACAGAGGCTCAAAGAGGCTTTTGGAAGCCATTAGTGACAGATTCTGCACAGCTGGAGTTAAAAGAAATCAAACTTAATGCTTATGAGTATCTCCTGCAATGAGATTCATTGAGTTCAATATGTGCATATTTGTCTAATCTGTTTTAACACTGGACCCCAGAACACTTCATTCCACCTGACTGTAGCCAGCTAAACATATTTAATTTAAGCTGAGTCACCTTGGCTCCTTTTATAGTCAAAAGGGAGATATCAGTACCTTCAAAGCTGAGGAAAGGTAAACTAAAACGTCTGCCTTCCCCCTTAGCTACAGAGGGAGATTAGCTGAATAGCTTAACTAGTTAAGAAAGCCAGATGGGTTATGAAACCCACCTGTAGTCCATCCCCCTGGTGACAGGATGACTCATTTACACAGTTCAGAGGGAAGAAGCAAATCTGTCAAACACTCTAGCACAAACAGGCATATTAACATGTACATACCCACCACTGCTTTTTTTATGGCTTTCTTAATTGATTAATACTCTAGTCAATAATGACTATGTTAGGCCTCAGCCCCATAAGTGTATTTCACTTCTCAGTTGTCTCATTAAAGGGAGATAAACTGTTCACCTGTTTACAGTTAAACATATGCTAAAATGCTCACTGGCTTGGAGTCTATTATTTTGTAGCTTAGGTACAATTTATTCCCTTCATTACACAACTTGTTGTTCCACCTCTTTTTTTCATTATTATTAGTAGTCCTGTTTTGCCAGTTTTGTCGATCTTGGAGCACGCTGTTTCCTTCATGATTCCTAATTTAAATTGGTATAAAAATTCATTTTTCCAAAAGTGATTTCAGCAATGTATCCATTAACTTATTTTTATTTTTTCTGCCTTGAATCTTCTAATTATAGTTCATGTGTTTAGAACTATGAGCTGTGATAACCAAAATCTTCCCTGTTACTGGTGGCAAAATCTTTCATGTATAATCCCATTCATTTAACTAAAATAATTCTAAAATTACAACAGTAGTGGTCTCTACCAGTCATGGAACTAGGAGTATATATTCTCTGTTCCAATAACAAAGAAGATTAAAAGCCAGTTAAATTGATTTTTGTTTCTTTTCAGCAAGGAGTTCTGATTTTAAGATAATTACAGTTTTTAGAAAATATTTAGTAGAGTTCAGTTAATTAAATGTTTATGGAAAATATAAATATATCATTACTGAATTATTTAAATGCTTGTATTTATACTAAATAATATTAATTGGAGTAAGCTCTTTGAAGCACTCTAAAGCCCTTCACCCCAAGTACTAATATAATGAAAGATGGGTCTATTTCAATCATAATTTCTTGTAGTATTCAAAGCTGAAATTCAGATATTAAACAACCTGGGTTTTGGGTCCATAGTTTTGTTCTGGCTAACTCTGGCTATAACACTATGGGTCAGTTGGCCTCACTCCCTGCCAGCACCACTGTCTTGCTTTAGTGATGTCAGGTGAAGGACTAACTTAAGACAGTAAATCCAACATCTTGAGAACAACAAATTGCACAAAATATATTATGTGGCAAAATCTAATCAAGTTCTAACCCCAACCTTGCCTGCCTTTTTCTTTCCATTGCAGATCATGCATTCTTCTTGGGACAGCATTCCAGAAGATCTTGCAAAGGTGACTTCTGTCTTTTCTTTTAACCTGATAACATTGTCAAGCATAATTTGGTTATCAGTTTCACCATTATCTAGTTTGCCTTAGAATTCTTTTCTGACTAACTATATTCTCTTGTAAACTCTCCCTTTGTTCTCCCACAGAAAGGTGCAGGGAAGAATCAGGAAGTTTTTGCCATAAAAATAATAGAGAAAACCTCTCTGATTATGTGTTCTGTCCTTTAAAACAAGAGCAACATGAAAGAACTTTGATTTTAAAATAATGTCCTGAAGGTGTTCTCTCCCACACTTGTCAAACACTCAACTCCTGCTGGATCTCTCCATTATCTTTTATGAGAAACACAAGATGATACCCAAGTGACTCTTCTCATGCTCTAAACACACAAAAAAAAAACCCAAAAAATGAATACCATAGCACTGGAAAGGCTCCAAAGCTGAGAGCTTTGCCTGTGTAATTCAGACTCACCTGCTCAGAAACAGGGAGAGGCAGGAAATAAAATGACAATAAAACTTTGTCTCACGTCTCACTGAAGACTGTCCCTTGATTGCAAGCTTGCTTGAATTCTAAGAATTACGTGGTATTCATGATGTGTCTTACTGGGTTTTGGACCTCCAAACTTTGGCAGATTTTTCACTGAACTTCAAAATTCAGATAATATTTCTTTTCCATCCACATGCCCGTTTGGATGCTTGATACCCCTGCATGTAACTATTTTTTTCTCTGCCTTTGTGGGTTTAGCCATCACAAACTGGTCTTTGGCCCTGAATTTGTGACAGATCAGCTACCCTTTGCTATTAAATGAAGTGAGTAAAGAATGGAAATGGTCTGTAAGCTTTGCACAAATATACTTCCAAGAAGCTTATCAAAATTTCTATGTACCCCATTGTGCAGGAAAAGAAGGGATTTGGTACATATGAAATAATTTTGGTTTTACTTTTTCATTATCATCAATCAGCAAGGAACAGGCAAGTGAATCATGTACTTCCTTTGGAAAATATTATGAGAATTCTTGAAGCCTTCAATATCTAAAACATCTAAAAAATCAGAAATAATTGTATACTCAAATGGATGGGCCAATTTATCCCCATCTATAGCTACAGTAGAACACATGGCCCATCTGGTAGAATCACACAAAGGATAGCATATCACCAGGACACCATATCAACAGCACAAACTGTCACTGAAATGCAGGAGATATTTGATGTTTTCAAACGTATGTCCACAAGGTTCCACACTTGTGATAACCGTGCCAGGTGGATTATGTAATGGTAACAGTTGTCCCAGTTGCAATGTCTTCCTCCTTACTTCCCTTTACCAAGAGCCTCATTTTATTTCCTTGGCAACAAAATAGGGTGACTTATTCACTGCACATTACTTACAAGAGCCATCTCTCCTTACTTTTTACTTTTTACTGGAAGCTTACTATCAATTCAGATCTTTTCGGTTTTCAAAATTATCCAACGCTTTGCTTTTGAGGTTTGGGATTTGATTTTTCAGAAAAGAAGGATGGTAACTTTCCAGTCTGAGCAAATCCTGTTTTCTGCATATATCTAATAAAACATTGGATACAATTTATTCATACAATCTATTCTATTTAATAAGTACTGACATTTACAATAATGTTTTCCTAGACCTGGATCAGGGCTGAACTGCAGAAAATGCAACACAGAAAAATGCACAAAAAATTATTCTCACCTGCAACAATTCAGCCATTTCCAGAGCTCTATCAATTCTGTAAAAAGGCTTTCATAAAGATTCAGCAAAAAACAGCGAAGGCCTCAAATTGTTAGAATTTGTTAGAACTTATATATTTCTCTTCACAAATTATGTGACATTTCAATGTATCAATCGATGCTCTGACATCTTCAAGTCTCCGTGCCAAATTTAGCAGAAAACATTTACAGTCCAAAAGTAAGCATCCTCTAAAGTTTAATGAGTCACAGCCCTGTGTATACAGATATCAGGGTCATCAGCATGCTAGAAGAATAAACATGAATTTCAAGTTAAATTTCTGGTTTGTTTCCGAACTGTATTTTGAAACAAGGCAACACTACCAGATAAATCAACCAAACATAGTAAATTGTGAACATTTTTCTTAACATGTCACTGCACAAGTGATGGAAATACATGTTGTTTCTACTACTGTACTCTGAAAGCTGAAGCACAACTCTGGAAATATTGCAGCATCTGAGCACCTTTACTAGGAATTTTTCAATACAGGATGTTCCCTCAAAACCCCACCTTTTGGAATCACAGAAATAGGTGTCCAGAGAGGAAAAAAAAGTCAAAATCTGAATCACAAAAACTGAAAACCAAAGAAGGGCAGGGGGAATTAAGCCATGACTTCAACATTTTTATTTATTTTAGGGAATTCACAGCCTTGAGTCACAAGCTAAGGAAAGACAAAACGTGACACTTCTCTCTTGGACATGGAGGTAAAGATAAATTTATTATATATATTGCAGAGATGTGCTGCTTGTAAAACAAGCTTCTAGAAACTGGTAGCAAATAGAAACCCAAAAGGCAACTATTACAAGAGAACAGTCTTTTTAGTCTACATAACACTGGTGAGCTACGTCACAGCAAGACAGAGCAAACTGCCTGGATAAGAATAATCTTGCACAGCATTATCCTCTGGCTGTATGTGTGCTGTCAGATCTTTTGAGATCCTAGATTTAAAACAACCAACCAAACAAGCAAAAATACCCCTTCCTAGCATGCCAACGTGATCCAGATTTACCAAGACTTACATAGTAAACCTTTAGTAAGGCAAGCAACCCTACATTACCTAGACAGAGCAACAAATAGGTGCAAGCCACTTGCAAATCCGACCAACACTACACCTACTCATAGCCCCATAGGGGTGTGGTAATCCTAGAAACCACACAGTTCTTTCCTTCTGAAATTACACATTCCCATTTTATTTAGAAAGCTTTTCTTTATGGGGGAGAACAAGAAGGTTTGACCTTGCCATTAATGAAATGCTTCCTGGAAATATTTAATTAATTATCCTATCCTATCCTATCCATTATCACAGCAAACAAGTCTTCATCTTCTTATATAAATACCAGAATATATATACAGAAACACACACGATTGGTGCTTTTATGCCATATAGGATGGAACAGTTCCTAGATATGTTTTGATAAAGCTAATCAGATCAGTTTTGCTCTTTTTTATAAAAAAATATTTTACAGGTTCCTGTTTGTTTACATGCAATATTAGAGGCAGTTCTTTAGTTACTAGTTCCACATTATCTTGCAATTAGAAGTTGCTATTCATCCCACAGGAATGTCCCGCTGATCACAAAGACTTTATTGACTCACTGCTGTCTTTGATGTATTTCTCTTGGCCCCTTGGTTACAATCAGTAGTCACTAAAAACACCAATCACAATCACAAAAACCAACTGGAGGAAGTATCTTCTAGCTAGCAGTTTTTAACCTTTTATGAGTTGCCATCCCCTTAAAAAATACTCCAAAAAACATTAAAGCATGACAAAGGCTTCCTTGTTTTGGTCCTTCTTTACAGATCCTGGAGAAATAAATAATGGATTCTCATTGCTCCCTGGTGCTGACACTAAACATCCATCTTTCCAGTCACACTGTTCAACATTAAACTTCCAAACTTTATATGTGAAGTACATGATGATAACCAATAAAGTGGTTGCTTCTATTTGTTGCCTAAAGTCATCCAAAAATAATGAACTCTTTTCTCCTCTCTTTTTTGTTATCACTATGCTGTTTAATAATAGTCATAGAAGTAAAGCAAAGGCCTAGGAAAGATTTTCTCCTCTGAGAAGTAGTCAATTCAGTGGCAAAGCCTTAGGACCCTGACCTAACCCAGCATCTGGGAAATGTAAGGTTATTCCCCATCCACTATATGTTTTTCCATAATTTAATTAATTTTAATTTTACATGAATTGAACAATTGATATTTTATCACTTCTCATGGCAGAAACTCATTAGTAGCCTGCTATTTTCTGTGCCAGTAGAAAGAGGACAATGTGCTATTTATAGCCAAATAATAGCATAAATTTCGTTTGGTCTTGCCTATAGTATTGTGTGGTGAAATGCCAACATCAAAAATAATAATGAAAGTACTTAATACCAAATTATAGATCAACACAATTGCAGTAATTACAAGTGGCACTCTAGCATTCCGATGTGACCCAGAATCGTGACAGATTAAAACATTAATCTCTACTATGCATTTGCCAGTGAAGCTTTGTCAATCAAGATGATCCAGTCTCAGAAGATGCAGAAAGAGGAATTTAACACACTGAAACTGTTCAGTGTGGGCCTAAAATTTACAGCTTTGAAAACATACAAACATTAGAGACATCTGCTTTGATACAGCAGCATGGCTGTATTAGATCTTTCCTGCCGCCTCAATTTAATCTAACACAGCCAGTGGATGGATAAGTGTAGCCATTCCCTGCAGATGTGATGATTGATCTCTGCATCGCAATATGTGCTAGAAAGCTTTGCCAGCTGAGATTTATGTCTCAGAAATCTGCGAAGTTGGGATGTTTTGTAACCATCTTTAAAATACAATGTAGCATAGAGGTGAGACAAATGACTGCCCACACTTTCTGGAGCTGGTACCTATTTATATTGCGAAACTAAGCTGACTAGCAACCAGTGAATGATTATTTCTTGGATGAATTTGGTGCCTTCATTCTTTGTGAAACGGGTGTTTGATAGAGTTATCATGATTACTATGCATTTATTATTTATGAATTTGTGACCATAAAAGAAGCATCTATAACTGTGATAGTGAAATGCTGATTGCTTTGTCAGTGGTATCTTCCTAGCTGAAGATTTTTAACCAACTCCTTCCAGAGATGTGTAACTGATTCCCCACATACCTTTTTGATTCTCTAATCAACTAGACTTTATGCTTCTTTTTTGCACCTGGAATGAGACTGTCTCTGCAGTATTTGGGAATCTTCAAGCAAATTCAGGTGTTCACCCCTATCTGCATAAAGGAGACAAAGAGCTTATCAAGCTGAGCTGCTGAAAGTAAGGAAGATTTGTCTAAATGTTTCTTATCCTATAATTAACTGTGGTGGCAAACATTCTCTTGCAGTCCTTTATCTCTTAGGCACTCCTTTCTACAATCCCTGACTTCAACCTTTTTTTCTGAGTAAAGTGGGCTGCTTCAGTGAGTTTACACTTCAATGTAATTCTTTCCCAACTAGGTAAACACTTGACAGCAAACACTGTGTTACAAACATTGCCAGTGTTGGTACAATACCCTTTAAATGGTGTCAGATGATCTCCTGTTTACTGCAATGTTTATTGCAATAGTGTCTGAAACACACAAATATCCCCCTCAGCTATTTCCTGTCTCCTTTACTTTTATCTCACCTAGACTGTGATCTCTTCAGAGTAAGAACTGGCTTTATTTTGAATTTTGCATGATAACAGGTAGACTGTCAAACCTCAATGATTAACAAACTGTTAAAGACAAATCTCAGCAGGAGCCATACAGGACTGCAAAGGCTGGGTTTTCTATAACGAAATTTTCCCACACAAAACTTTGGACAGACTGTACTTTTTTCAACATGAAAATTCCCATTTTGAGCAAGGATATCCAAAAGATGAACAGAAATTGAGAATGTTTACACATACAGGGGATGAGAGTCCTTGTCAAACAAGTATAACCAAACCCCTCTACCTTTAAGAAGCCACAGTAAGTACATTGCTCTTAGCTATATATATATATATATATATATATTTTTTTTTTCCCCCGTAGATACATAATCACAGACTTTCACTAAGGAATACTATAATGGCAGCACCACCTAGTGGTACCAAAACCACTGTGTAGTATTTTCAGTAGTTCCCTGAAGAAAATCCTATTGGAAACATAGGGGAAACTCAGCTGAAATTATTTTTGAAATACCCAAATGTCATCTCCATGTTTTGGTTTGTTTGGTTTTTTTTTCCCAGAAAGAACACGAATAAATATTTGCAAGCTCTTAGCATACATATACATATACAATACATATACATATTTTCCATTGTAAGTACCCTTTGAAAGGGCAAAAGGTATGTGAATGTGTGCATTAATCACAGAGGATAAAATATTTTTCTTTTTATTATACATATATATATAAAATGAATAAATATATATATTTAAGTGATCATGTACTAAAATAATTAATACTCACACCTTCCCATCCAACTTTTTAATTTACTACTGCATGTGTAAGGTTTAGATGGAAACCTATACAGGAATAAGAAATACCTAGTGACTTTGGACCTCTTCCGAAATATTTTCCAACACACATTCCAGGGAACCATAGTTTATCTTGCTTCAATATACATGGTCCATGGCAGAAATGATCACTTTGCAAAAAACAGAAGGGTCCAATGTGTAAGAGCAGTTGTCCTCCCCAGTGGTTGTATTGGCTGGCATACATATTTACATCTGTGCTCAGTAGCTGTACAGCGCTCAGACTACCACTTGGTAGCATTTTAAATCATCCTACCATCTGCTTTTCACTTGCCCCTGTAAATCCTCTATTGACACTTCTGTGACACTTCAGGAGGTGAAAAACCCTCCTGATGCATCTGCCACTGTGGGAGCCTGCCAGTGCAGACTAACATTGTTCTGAACACTGAGAATCAGTGATTTGTAACAGCCCTTCCGAATCTCTCTCTGGGCATGTACTGGGGAAATTTGGCATTACCAAAGATGTAAACCTCTAGTAATTATATTATAGCATTTTTTTAAGTTATAAACATTATGTGACAACACAGCATAGTAAGGAAAAAGCTCAATGATAAAACCAGTAGTGGGCTTTTTTTTAATATGGTGCAAATAGTACACATCAGGCACCCAAACCACTCCTGCCTCATCCCTTTTCTCTCAGTCTGCCCCATCCCACATGCAGTCCACAGCTCACATCTCCACTTCCTGAACTTGCACCCCATGTGATATTTGGTATAGCCCCAAAGCCTCCACTCTATGTGGCTTTCCCACTCCTCCCTTCCCAGTCCCAAATACCAGCACAGCTCTTCTGTTCCTAGCTCCAAACACACCCCCAGTGCCTACTTCTCTCATGTGCACAGCTTCCAGGCATCTTACTCTCCATCTTCACAGTCACATCACTGCTGGGCTATTTAAGAAGCTCCTAAGTTTCATTCACTACTGGCATACAGTGTTGCTGGAGTTGTGACTATTTCACCACTGACCTCATAGATTCCTTCCTTGCCAGAAGGAAAAACAGGGAACAAAGTGACTGAATACAGTAATTCTAGTTAATACTTTAGGGAATTCTTTTTACCATGCTTTATCATTTCATGGTTGGGTTTGGTTTTTTTTCAGTCTTCCCCGTGTCTCACAGTGACTTTAATCTAAACTCTAATTCTCCCAATAGCTTGAAACTTTCCACACCAGTTTATTTATTCATTGTTACTGGTGATACTTGTTTTGAACAGGCATTGTCCTTTACTTCAAGGACTAAAGAGCTTAACCTGAAAGTATTTGAAGAGATTTATGATTTCTTACAATATTCACTTTTCTAGACTAACTACATGAACTTTCTGAGGATAAATTCAGTCTCTTGCAGACATCCGTGTCTCCACTACCTGTTATCTAATCCAACTGGAAGAAGCAAAATCAACTCAGCAGTTTTGTGTCCAACAAACCAAGTTCTCCTAAACTCATGGTTACATAGCTTCCAGGTGTGTCAGGGCTTGATCTGCCAGCAAACCACAGGGAGGCAGAGCAAAAACCATTGCAGTTTAACCTGATAATCTTAGTGTTTCCTTACCTGTCCAAATCAGACTCCACCTTTCTTGAACACTTAAGCACACTGTATGTAGCACTTAAGAAGAAGTATCTCTGATAGAAATTGGGGAAGAATAGGCGAGCTCCTCAAATAAATTATTTTTATTTCCTACATACCTATATTTTGCTATTAAATTCCAGCCCATTTCTAGTACATTCTGAGTTCTGTTTTTGTTGTTGTTTTGGTTTGATTTTTTACACTTATGCCTTTTTTCTTTATGTCATTAATACTCTTCTATGTATTAAGCAATTAATCAAAACATTAACATTAGAGTCAGTCCTAAAGTGTTTCTTGGATAACTTTGCCAGTAACTTTCCTCCAGAATGACAGTACACTTAAAACAATGTTATCTCTCCTTCTGCCAGGTCATTATATACCTTAAATTCTTGTACGAATCCTCATCTTTTCTAGCTGAACTATTAATTTCCCATGGAGCAGTGAATCTTTCAGTTCTATACAACAAGTTAAAGACTTTAAGCTGCTAAAGAAAAATGCAAACATAAGTAGTAATTAAAATAAGAACCAAGACTTGTAAATTCTGTATAAATATTTTATTATGTATAAAAGACAACTTACATGGATAGATGCTCTATTAGAAAAAAATACTGGCTGTTTTCATGAAAAGATTCAAATGCTATAAAAAGTATTTTAGAATGTCTCTTCCATCTTCTACAGTGATGTATTACTTAGGGACTGATACCAAGTAACAGATGTACTGCAACATAGCAGTGGCTGGTGTTTCTAATGATGCTGTGACAAAGCAAAAGAAAGGCACCATATGGCATCCAAATTTGGATTCAACAAGTCAACAAAACCAGGCAGAGGTATGGAGTCAAATACTCAGTCCATAGACTTTTAAACAGATGTTTGAAAAACATCTCCTTCGGGATGTCAGCTGGCTCTGGCAAATACAAATCTCTTCATTTGATTTAAGATGGAGACAATTGAAAATAACAATGGGAAAGAAAAAAAAAAAAAGATAGAATAATTGGAAGACCTGGAAAAATCAGAAGGCAAATTTGTTCAAGGAAAATACTCCCAAACAGAATACCTGGTTTTCTTACAGTACACATATATGCTCAATACAAGAATAACATTTTAAAGTCCTTATGTAAGCATTTAATCCTCTCATAGATCAGATCAATTTTGTTTTTCTTTTGTCTAAACCTTGAAAAGGCACCACAAAAAGGAACAAAATACCACAACAATGTGACTGTAGTAGCTAGCTATGTGAAATTTCATGTATACCATTAAAACTACAGTGTGGTATTTAATTTCTAACCTGTCTTTGGCTTCCAAAGGCTAGACAAATAAAGAAAAATGTTGTCATTTTAAAATGCAAAACTTTTGCTAACTTTGCTGAAATATTTATGATTGTCAGTATGTAAACTACCTCCCTAACAACAGTCAGAGCCTGACATGTAAACAGTTAACGATACATAATTACATATGTATCATATTAGGATGTGCAGGTTTGAGCACCATTCAAGGCATAACATGGACACAAGGTACAAGGTTTCTCTCAAAAATGAGAATGTAAGGTTAGTGCAGTGATACTAAAGTTATCCAAAGTATCATGCAAAAGAGAATTTTCTGTTGGCTGTCATAGGAAAAATAATAGCATTTAAAAACCAACCAAACAGACAAAACAACCCCCCAAAAACCAATCCCAAATTTCCAGATGTCCACACTTTCTGTTAGGCACTAGACAGTAAAAAAATCTCTCTGAATACTTCAGTAGTCACATTTCCATCCTACAGAACTTTGTATTTGCCTATGGGTTCAGCAAGTTAAAATGGGAAGTTTCCAGTTCTTACTGTTGAAGAACTATGAATAAAAGTAGCATTTTAATTAAATGATAAAAATGTAACAACTACCTCCTTTTAATATTTACATTTGGGTTTGGCATATTAGCTAGAACAGTGACAGTGGCTTGTGCTTTGGTGATGAGAACAATGCCTGGCTTCAAGCTCTCCAATGTGATATTTAAACTTTCATTTTTAAGACTTTTAATTTTTTTTAACTATATAGAAACATTTTATGGGGATTAAGTTTAGATAAATTTGCATATGTTCTGTATTTCAAGTCTAAACAATGTGACATAAGTTGTATTTTTTCTATCCTTGCTTTTCATATTACTGGATTTTTTTTTTTAATACATGCAGAGTAAATGTTTTTACAGATTTAAAAAAAATCAGTGTTACATGGAAACTTTTAAAAAACACTGGAGGAAAAGAAACAGGAGAATACAAACTTATACATGCAGCTAATTTTCACATATACAGTAATCCCCTTGCTCTCAAATACAGTCACAAATACAGTGTAACAAAACCACTGAATGATACTGACATGTCTGAATTTACTTTTGGTTGGCTTTTTCAATGCATGTGTTGTTATTACTAGGAATTCTCCCAGATAAAAGGAGATCCTCAGTGCAAGAAGGATTTTTTTTTTTTTGTATATATTTTCATATGTGTAATTAGCTGTTACAGGAGAGGTAACTGCTGTTATGTACTGCTAGAACTAAGGCAGAACATAATACTTCATTATATTGTCAAATACCTAGAAACCAGAGAACAAACATGTTTTAAACTTCCACAAAATGCAAACCTGTTTCCATGAAAATTGCATAAGTACTTCCAAAACATTTGAGTTTCATTTTCTGTCAGAAAATCTCACATTGATGGAGTTTCCAGGAGTCAAAAGTCCATGAGTTTTGGCATGAACTGGTTCTGTTTTGGAAGAAATCTTGATTTCAAAATTCTGAAGTAGCTGTGAACATAAACAGGACAAGTATTAGAAAAACTGCAAAATTACTGATGAAGATTAGCCTTTAAAAAAGAGAAGAGACTGTCACAAGCAAAATTTGCATTGCCAGTTCTGCAGAGTTTAAGTGCTATGATTCCCATCCAGGAAAATAAAATAAGGTATTACAAGGTAAAGATTATAGTTCAAAATCTTCCTCCTCTGACTGAGGGAGGACTGAGCAAGTCCTTTCTGAAGAACTTCCAGATTAAACAATCTGAACTATCAAAGAAACTAAGGTCTCTTTCAAACCTTGTGAGGTTCCTCTCTATGTGTTTTTGATTTCACTTCCTTTAATATCAATCAATATGTGAAATTATTAAGAAAGCAATAGGAGTCCCAATCCCATCAGACACATTTTTCTGAACAAAAAATACCTCAGCTATCTACTTTTACACCTTCAAGAGGGAAATACTGCAACATCCTCAACTTTTCCTAATAATAAATCTCAAACACTTTTTTCTATAAATTAAGTAATTATCTCTTATCCTTCTCCTAGTATGACTGATGACCAATGCATTATTTTCCTATATATAACTGCCTTTTTCAGAGTCAGATGTTTGACAAAAATGTTATCTAACTTTTCTCTTTTTTAAGTCCTTCTTGTTATTCTCTTTGTCTTCCAAATTTCCTTGAATTTGCCTATATTGTCCTTAAAATGCAGTGTGCAGGGATGGCTGTTTATCGCTGCTTAGTGAGGATGCATCAGTGTTTGGCAAGACTGAGTAATTTAGCTCATCTTTCTGACATACAAAATGCTTGCTAATGCTGCAAATATAATCTAGAATCACATTGCCTTGTCAGAATTGACTGATTTTTTACTATATCCCTCCAGTATGTTCCTATGGTACTAATATTACCCAGACAGTTGTTCATAAATTTGTATTTATGCATTTATTTCTTCTCAAGGGCACTAACTTGCAACTGTCATTAGTGAATAATTTTGTGCTGCTTCTGGAACATTTCTCCTTTTTTTTTTCATAATTCTATATTTACATCCCCTGATCTTAACTTAATTCACATCAGCTTGGTATCCCATGCAAACTGTAAAAGTATTCTCTAATCCATCACTTACACTGTTAATGAAAATACTATTAATGAAATGCCTAAATGAAAATAAATGCCATAATGAAAATGCCTAAATCAAATGCAGGACAGACTTTTATAGAATTTTCATTAAATGCTTTCCCAAGTTCAACAGCAAATATTTGATAGCTACTACCTCCAGCTATTTCCTTTTTCCAACCAGCTGTGCATGCAATTTATGGACACTTCCATGTGGAACAAATTTTATTAATTTAATATAGAGAAAAACATACAGGACGTGTGAAAATACTTCCTGAAGTCAGAGTACATGACTTACTTTATACCCCCATATTAGGTAAGCGATCAAGTCAAAGAAGGAAATCAGACTGGTCTGAAACAATTTCTCTTTGATGAGCTCTATGTGTTTCTAATTTTAAATCACTTAAATATCATCTCAATGTTTGTAAATAGGTTATGTGCTGGTTTGTTCTAGTTTCTGTCCAGAAAACAAAGCAGGTTCTCCATTGCTTCCTTGAGCCTCTTTCTCAAAAAGATGGAAGCATGTTTTTTAACCCAGCCCCCTGGGAGCTCTCTCACTCTCAGGTTCAAAAGACAGGTGCTAATTGTTCAGAGATTGCGCTAGAAATTTCCTGAAGGAAATCCAAAGACAAATTCAGTCAAGCTTTGCTTTGAATACGTAAAATGGATCTAAAAATTTTTATAGTTAAGTAACTATAAATAGTTACCAAATCTTTGAGATTTGATTGCACAATCTGGACTCATTATTTGAGCTGAAGGGGGTCTTGTAAATGACAAAAAATGTAGCAGCTGTTGGGAATGTTTTCTTTATTATATGAACCAATCAAAACCTATATATATCAATATGTACCAACTATTTATATAACTATGAATTATGTGTATCTAAAATGATAATGAGTTAGAAGAAAGAACAAGAAGAGACAGAAAAGCACAGAACACAGAAAAATTCTACTATTTGTCATCACACTGTGATCAGTACAAGGATATAAAATCTATTTTACATCTTTGAAAGTTCTGAATTCTTCTAACTAAAAAATAGAAACTGAGCAGGTAACCATTCTAATATACATTAAGGAACACCTCTGATTTTCTTACAAAAGCCTTCTGTACCAAATCCATATATTTCCCTAACAAACTTACCTTTACCATCATGTGTACTATACCATCTACAATGTAGTTTAAGTACTATGCTACATTTCAAGCACGATTATTTTCAATTTTCCAAGTCTTTGTAGGATGAGTACGTTAGACAATAGTCCAAAACAAAGGTTTTGAGCACTGTAGGGTATCCAGAAATGGCATACATAAAAAAAATAATACCAATTCACTTTTCTTCTTGAAATGCTATCACATAGTTCTAACCTGAATCAGTGCAAGATGGATTTCCAGCTCTGCAATTCTTTTTCCTACACAACTTCGAATGCCATAACCAAAGGGGATGGAGCCAAAGTTGTCTACTCTGTCCAAATTATCTTTTCTCAGCCAGCGCTCAGGTCGGAACTCATTCGCCTCTGAGAAATTTTCTTCACTGTATGAAGTAGCATAATGACAAAGTGCCAGTTGAGTCTAAGGAAAGAAATGAATTTATGTTTAGCTAAATCCAATGCACATAACAAAATTTAAAAGCACTTGCAATTACTGTAATTTCTGCAATAAGAGGTGATAAAAATTAAGTATCTTTGAGTAATTCTAAAGACAAAAGGATACCTCAAAAATCAAATCCCTTTCTCAACTGGTCAAAGGAAATAATCTTCAAATTGTTCTCAGTCTTGCTGGATACATTAGAGAAGATGCAGTGGGGAAGGAGATGGGAACAAAAGTCACAAGTATTGGGAATTGTTTCATGAAGTTGCTACGCGAAAAAGGAAGAAACTCTACAAAGGGAATTAACAGACAAAGAATTAGAAAACTGCAAGAATAATGAAATTCATGCTTTTTTAATTGAATTGTACCATTTACACAGAGATGTTATTAATAGACGCCACCCTCAAGAATATTAAGAATAAGTCATGATGATAAATTTCATTTGCCGGTGAGGACCCAAATAAAAAAATATCAAAACAACAGCAACAAGTCAATCATAGCATCCATTTGTGGCATATAAATGGGTATTACTGAAATACTTTCCTCTTAATGTTCTAGCGTGGTGGAATCTTTTAAAATCAATGAAGTGTGTACATGTTGTAGCAGATCATATTTCACACACAAATTAAACTGCTCTCTGCAGAGGACTGCAACAGAACCTACCCCTTTAGGTATCAAGTATCCTCCAATGATCAAGTCTTTTTGGGTCACTCTTCCATTTCCTGGCAATACTGGATATAACCTAGAGAGAAATATTTATCTGAAGTTCAACAGTAATAACTAATACAATTTTTAAAAGTTTAGATTCCAATTTGCATTCACAAATATGCAGCATGAATGCCATATCCATTCACAGCAAAAATGTTTTTTGGAAGTACAGAACACCTTGGAGCTTCAAGGACTTTGAATCATCTGTGAGAATATGACCATCATCTGAGAGAAGTTATTTATTGTAACTGAAGGTTGAGTTATTTGGTCTATGCATTTATTTGCTTTACATATGTAGAAGCACAAAGTTAGGTGGTCAACCTGGAGACATTTTAGCACTACTGCTAAAGCCGAAAAAGCCTTATTGATGCCTTCTTTAAATCCTCTTACTCTCCTCACCTCATGATGAACATTCAGTATAAACATATTAAAAGAAGGATGTCACATGCCTTTAATTTAAATCAAGAAGCTTAAAATTATTGATGTGGCACTGCAAAGTACCAGTGGGGGGGAGGAGGTTTTTACATTTCATCATACAGACTAAAGGGAAAAAATCAAACCTTCGATTCTGGACCTTAACAGACATGCCATACATGTGTGATACCACTGAGAAACATTAACATTATATAATCTATCTTATTCACTGCTTGAGTATCCTTGGACACAATACAGCTACAAGAAATAAAAGTAGAAGCTGCAAATAGCAGTAGCAACAATTAAATAAAAATGCTAGAACTGACTCAAAATCCATTAGAATAACACGGAATTAAATCTTTCAGTTGTCTGCTACTTACCTCAAGGTTTCTTTCAGGACAGCCCTAATCAAAGGCAATTTTGGGACATCGTCAGCAACTGGAACTTGATCTTTCCTCATCTTATTGACTATTTCCTCATAAACACGTTGCTGAACCTCTGGGTGCTTCGCCAACAAGTATATTGCCCAGGACAAAGTAAAAGAAGTCTAAGGAAGAAACCACAATCATCATCATGAAGGCCAACAAGACTAAAAATAATTTCAAGCCAAGAAAAACAATCGGCTTTCAACTATGTGTTTTATATGTTTAAAGTTATGAAACAGACTGGCAATGATTCACATCTGGATTCTGTGGGATGTTGCCAGACTTCAACATCCCCTCCTTCATCCCTTTTCCATCTAAAAGTCCACCACATATCAAAACAATCCATGTTGATATTTTCCCAATGAAATATAAAAAGCAACAGACAAACCAAATGCAAACCCAATTATGTAAACAATATTGAAACATAAACACTCTAAACAGTAATGGATTAAGTTAGTTGTTAGTTTTCAATATGCATTTCACCTTTCCTTCCAATAAAAACACTTCACAGGAAACAAGACAACAAAATACTACTCAGAACATTTCCAAACCCTTTTAAGCATATGGTGGTCCCCTCATAGCATCCACAGAACAGAGCAGATATAATCTCTGCTAAGATTATATTTTATCCTTTGGTAAGCAATGCTACATCACTATGTTGGGGGTTTTAGGAGTTCTCCTTTTGTTTTTCTTTTTCTCCTAAAGAATTTTCCCCATATGTGTTGCCAGGAGACAGTAAGGGCTGGATACTTCAGAGAGACAAAAGACCTGGCCACAGCAGGATAGGTCCAGCTGACTGCTCTCTTTTACCTGGGGTTTTCTCATCTAGGGCAGAGATGCCATGAGATTTGAACTGGGAAAAAGGGATTGGGTGCAGCCCCTAGTTCTCTTGCCCTCTCAGCGTTTGGAGGGGAGAGAGGATGTGGTCACTGTGGGGAGAATTCATCACCACTGCGGGGTTCTGCCTTCTGCTGCCTTCCTTCTACCATGAGTGAAGCTTGCTCGCTGGAGCAGCCATCGCACTGGGACCCTATTTAACACCCTACCTCACTAAAAGAGGGACTTTTTCACCATCTGCTGGGGTGCCTCAGGGGAAAACCCTGGGATCCCAAGCCCGCCTTTCCCTGCCCTGCTGGGAGCCAGGCTGCCGCTGCCATGCCCCACCGTTCCTTTGCCACTGCTCTGAGCCTTTGCCACATTGTAGCTCCGCATCCCCTGCCTGCCCAGATGTCCTGGGGTTCCCACTGCAGCTCCAGAGTTTGATACATCTCGTCTACCACCCTGGATTTGTGCTCCTCCCTGATGCTCCAGCCTGCTGTTCCCGAGGGTCCGGCCGGACACCAGGATCGGCTGCCCAGGGGGTTTGTGAAGCCTTTCTTCCATCCCTTCCCGGGATCCCAAGCCGCCATTGCTGCGTGCTCCCCAACCTCGCTCCAGAGCGCCCCCTGCAGCCACAGGGGAACCATCGCACCTGCCCTGCTCACCGGGAGCCGCCAGCGCCCCTGCCGGCTGCGAGCGGAACCGCACCCGAGGGGAAAGGACCTGACAGCCGAGAGGGCTGGCACTGGGTTTGTGCTTCTGTTTGGTGTTACTGCCATAGTTATTGCTGTTTGTTTGCCTTGTTATCTATATATTAATAAAGAACTGTTATTCCTATTTCTCATACCTTTGCCTGAAAGCCCCTTGATTTCAAAATTATAACAATTTAGATGGACGGGGTTACATTTTCCATTCCAAGGGAGGCTTCTGCCTTCCGTGGCAGACACCTGTCTTTCAAACCAAGACAGATCTTGGCACCCAATGTGGGGCTCGAGGGCATTGGGAGAAAACAGTGAAAAAGGAATAACAGATCCTGGATAACCTCATTTTTGTGTGCTGAACATTGAAACCTCATTAGGCAGCACCATGTGGTCTAGCTTACCCTGGTTCAGGTGGCACGTGGTTGTTTCTCCCCTTTGCACCTCCTTATCTAAACATGGTTCCTATGACTAAGGCCACTGTGGCTGTTACCCAGTTTGCACTATGGGTCAATAAAGTGAAGAATTCATGGGCTTTTAACTTCCTCCAGAATGTGGGTACATGAATAAAGGGCTATCACACACTAAGTGCATGTTTTTTGGGGTTACATTAAAAGTGGTACCTTCTGTGAGGAAATAACACCAGGGTAAGTTTTCTCCCAACCCTTCAACCAGTTCTTTAGGCCTACCCCACCAGCTTTCGAAGGGTTTATATTTCCTCTAGATACTAGCCAAGTGTTTCTGATAGGCCTACTCTATTTAGCATTTTATTTACCTCTAGCAAGTATGGCCAGGGAGGGAATGATAACCAGGGCTAGAAGGGTCCTTCCTCTAGCCATGAAAAGGCACGGGAGAATCAGTGTTGCAAAATAGAATTATTGGGATCAATAAAAGGACTGTACAAGCAAAAACTCTGCATGAGAAAAAGGCCTGTATGAGAAAAAGGCCTGGGAAACAAAGAGGGAGTTTTGAAGATGTACAGCTGTGCAGATAAGACCTGGAGAGGGGAGGTGAACTCTGAATTCTTTTAATCATAACATAACTGTAGAAGCTTGCCAATGTAAGTCCAATTAGGTAGAAGCAGAAATGCGCTTTGATAAGTTTTAAGCCACTTAAGAGTTAACAAGCTGGTATACTATATAAGTGCCTCTGGATTGCTAATAAACGGAGCTTGCTCTTATCAACCACATTGGTTTTGGACTGCAATTTCTCCCCCCGCCAGAGCCACCGGGCCTCTTCTTCAATTCTAACAAATCAGATCTTTTGGATGATGTGGATCCAATGGCCCGGCACATCAGAAATACGAAGAAATTGGTTGATACTGGTGCACAGTGTACCCTAATGCCATCGGGACATGTGGGGGCAGAACCTGTTTCTATTGCTGGGGTGACCAGGGATCACAGCAGTTGAACCTATTGGAAGCGGAGGTGAGCCTGACTGGGAAGGAGTGGCAAAAACATCCCATTGTGACTGGCCCAGGGGCCCCGTGTATTCTGGGCATAGACTTCCTTCAGAACAGCTATTACAAAGACCCAAAAGGACTCAGGTGGGCTTTTGGGATTGCTGCTGTGGAGGCAGAGGGCAATAGGCAATTGAACACCTTGCCTGGACTATCAGAGAATCCTTCTGCAGCTGGGCTCCTGAAGGTGCAAGAGCAACAAGTGCCAATTGCCACCTTGACAGTGCATCACCAGCAGTATCAGACAAATCGAGATGCTGTGATCCCCATCCATCTGTGAGCTGGAGAGCCAAGGGATGGTCAGCAAGGCCCACTCACCCTTCAACAGCCCCATCTGGCCTGTGCACAAGTCAGATGGAGAATGGAGATTGACTGTGGACTGTCATGGCTCTACCATTGAGCGCTGCTGTGCCGGACATGTTGGAGCTCCAGTACGAGCTGGAGTCCAAAGCAGCGAAGTGGTACGCCACTGTTGACATTGCTAATGCATTTTTCTCCATTCCTTTGGCACCAGAGTGCAGGCCTCAGTTCACCTTCTCCTGGAGGGGCATGCAGTACACCTGGAACCGACTGCCCCAGGGGTGGAAGCACAGTCCCACCATCTGCCATGGACTGATCCAGGCTGCACTGGAAAAGGGTGAGGCTCTAGAATATCTGCAGTACATTGATGACATCATTGTGTGGGGGAACACGGCAACGGAGGTATTTGAGAAAGGGGAGAAAATCATCCAGATTCTCCTGGAAGCTGGCTTTGCCATCAAAAGGAGCAAAGTCAAGGGACCTGCCCAGGAGATCCAGTTCCTGGGAGTAAAGTGGCAAGATGGACGACATCAGATTCCCACCGAGGTCATCAGTAAGATCATTGTGATGTCTCCACCGACCAACAAGAAGGAAACACAAGCTTTCCTAGGTGCCATAGGTTTTTGGAGAAGGCACATTCCTGAGTACAGCCAGATTGTGAGCCCTCTTTACCTGGTTACCCACAAGAACGATTTCCACTGGGGCCCTGAACAGCAGCAAGCCTTCGTCCAGATCAAGCAGGAAATTGCTCATGCGGTAGCCCTTGGCCCAGTCAGGACAGGACCAGAGGTGAAGAACGTGCTCTACTCTGCAGCCGGGAACAATGGTCTGTCCTGGAGCCTCTGGCAGAAGGTGCCTGGTGAGACTCGTGGCCGACCACTGGGATTCTGGAGCCGAAGATACAGAGGGTCCGAAGCCAACTACACTCCCACAGAGAAGGAAATCTTGGCAGCTTATGAAGGAGTCCAAGCTGCCTCAGAAGTAATCGGCACAGAGGCACAGCTCCTCCTGGCACCCTGACTACCAGTGCTGGGTTGGATGTTCAAGGGAAAGATTCCTTCCACGCATCACGCCACCAATGCCACTTGGAGCAAATGGATTGCCCTCATCACACAGAACGCCCATATTGGAAACCCAAATTGCCCTGGGATCTTGAAAATAATTACAAACTGGCCGGAAGGTGAGACTTTTGGATTATCTTCTGAAGACGAGGAGGAGTAACTGACATGTGCCAAGGAAGCCCCACCATATAACGAGCTGAGTGAGAAGGAGAGTGAAAGATGATATGCCCTCTTCACTGATGGTTCCTGCTGAATTGTAGGTGCTAGCCAGAAATGGAAAGCCACTGTATGGAGCCCCACACAACAAGTTGCACGAGCTACTGAGGGAGAAGGTGGATTGAGCCAACTCACTGAACTCAAAGCCGTCCAGTTAGCTCTGGACATTGCTGAAAGAGAGAAGTGGCCAAAGCTCTACCTCTACACTGATTCATGGATGGTAGCCAATGCTCTATGGGGTTGCCTGGAAAGGTGGAAGAAGGCCAGCTGGCAGCATAGAGGAAAACCAATCTGGGCTGCTGATGAGTGGAAAGGCATTGCCACTCAGGTAGAGAAGCTACCCATGAAAGTCCATCAATGTAGATGCCCATGTCCCTAAGAGTCAGGCTAATGAAGAACAGCGTAACAACAAACAGGTAGATCAAGCTGTGAAAATAGAGGTGTCCCAGATAGACTTGGATTGGAAACACAAGGGAGAGCTGTTCCTAGCTCGATGGGCCCATGATGCCTCAGGCCATCAGGGCAGAGATGCCACCTATAAGTGAGCACGAGACCGAGGGCTGGATTTAACCCTGGATAGTATCTCCCAGGTGATCCATGATTGTGAGACATGCGCTGCGATCAAGCAGGCCAAGCGGGTGAAGCCTCTGTGGTACGGTGGGCAGTGGTCCAAATACAAGTATGGGGAGGCCTGGGAGATTGATTACATCACACTGCCTCAAACCCTCCAAGGCAAGCGCTATGTGCTCACAGTGGTAGAAGCCACCACTGGGTGGCTGGAGATCTACACTGTGCCTCATGCTACTGCCCAGAACACCATCCTGGGCCTTGAAAAGCAAGTCCTTTGGAGGCATGGAACCCCTGAGAGAATTGAGTCTGAGAATGGGACTCATTTCAAGAACAGCCTTATAAACACCTGGGCTAGAAAACATGGCATTGAATGGGTGTACCACATCCCTTACCATGCACCAGCAGCTGGGAAGGTTGAGCGGTGTAATGGACTGCTTAAATCCACATTGAAGGCAGTGGGCGGGGGGACTTTCAAAAACTGGGAGGTGCATTTAGCAAGAGCCACCTGGTTAGTTAACACCCGAGGCTCCACCATTCGAGCAGGCCCTGCCCAATCCAAACCCCTACAAACAACAGACGGGGATAAGGTTCCAGTGGTGCACATGAGAGGTATGCTTGGAAAAACTGTTTGGGTTAATTCTGCCTCGAGCAAAGACAAACCCATCCGTGGGGTTGTCTTCGCTCAGGGACCAGGTTGCACCTGGTGGGTGATGCAAAAGGATGGAGAGACCCGATGCATATCTCAAAGGGACCTTGTTTTAGGGTGAACTACCCATGGCACTGTACTTGTATCTGTATCTGCATGTACATATGTATATAATTGGGGTAATGCATGTATGTATATAGTTTAAAGGTTTAAGTTTGATGTAATATGCTAATATGGGAAAAATGCAGGGTGGACAATGTTGGGGTTTTAGGAGTTCTCCTTTTGTTTTTCTTTTTCTCCTAAAGAATTTTCCCCATATGTGTTGCCAGGAGACAGAAAGGGCTGGATACTTCAGAGAGACAAAAGACCTGGCCACAGCAGGAT